>NC_056044.1:7411288-7468201 GCF_004379255.2 Salvia splendens
ATTTTGCATGATGCTTGATTAGTATTTTTTTAATGTTTGCTTTTTTTGAGGAAGTAGATCTACATGTGTATACCATCATAGCTTAGCACAGATACAATATTTCATTAATTTCAAAATTTTATTTTTAGTGCAATTGCTTTTTAAAGTGAGTATGTGGCCAGTTAGAACAACACCTAAACTAAAAGCATCTCCACTTTTCCTAAAAGTAGAAAAAGAAACATTATCCATCTATCTTTTAAATGGAAAACTTACTAGTATTTTTTAATTAGCACATTATATTTTTTATTAATCTAGGTTTAAACGTATAATAGTATAAGCCAAGAGTGAAGATTGTTTGATACCTCGCCAGGAAGGTCTTTGGTGATGATCCACTTATCCAAGAGCTGATTATTAGCTCTCTTAGTTGCAAGAATTTAGAAGAGAAAGTTGCTGCTTCTTCTAGAATCTTCTCTCCCGGAAAAATCAACTGAAGCCGCTCTGTAAAAAGATTGTACATTCCGGTCACCGCCTGCGTCGACTGCCCCTTGAAGCAGAAAAACTCTCCACCGCTCTCAAAATGTTTGAACACATCTTCAAATATGCACCCAATTTCCATATTAGTACTATATTCCTTTTTTTCTATTTAAAAAAAATATTACTTCTAATTAATTAATTACCCGCAGAAACCTCGTATCCATGCAACCTCAGCAACCTGAATCCCATGGCCGTGTCGTCTATGTCCTTAACTTCCGAATTCCTTGCCCAACATATCCCTTTTTCTGTCCAATATCTTTAAAATATTTCCACAATTATTTAATTAATTTAAGTAGTATTAAAAGGATAAATTATAGCAGTACTGTTCAAAAAGGAAAATTTGCATACGCCTACTAAAATATTATTGCACATTATTTTATGAATGGCGGCAATATATAATTAATTTTGTACCGTTAAACATATGCGACACATTTCTCGATCTCTGGCTGAAAATAACGCGAAACTCCTAGTCTTTGCAGCCTGTCTACTGCCCATAGATGCTCGAACAAATCCACAGGGTACACATTTGGAACTAATTAAATAATCATTCAAAAATAAAATTATGGTTCAAATAAAAAATAAAGAATTTTGAAAATAGATTGTACTAAGTATTAATTACCTCCCCCGTTAAAATTATTGAGGTGTTTGGTCAAATATTTGAGGCAATTATGATCCTTGGTTTGTTGGAGAGCAAAAGCAGTGGAAGAAGGAGAGAATAGGAAAGAGCCATCTTCACTTTGCAATTTCAAAAGCTTATCCCACATTAGGCCTCCCATTCCTTCCAAGCTATGCAGCAATGTTGTGGCATTTGGTGCAGTATTTCTCTGGAATCCTGCAATTAATTATTAAATTATTCCCACATACTGCCCTTTTTCAAAATAGAAAAAAGCAAACACCCTTTTCCTATTATTCTCAACACACATCTTTTCACCACAACATGTGCTTACTTTTGTAGCTTTATCTCTCTTCTCGCATAGATCTCTCTCAACCTCTCGTATCACTCGGGACATCAATTCGGAGGTCTTGAGCTATTTCAATGAGCGATGCGCGCCACCTCGAAGCCTATCGGCATGTGCTCCACGTTCTCCTCCTCGAGCTTATTCACATTCTCCTTAATAAACAAAACCCCTAAAAAACATAGTTATTACTCACACGTGGTTCCAATAGAATAACCCAAATCTCAACCATTTTTTAAAGACCACGCACGAACCTCTGTCGGTTTTGTCGAGATGCGCGTCCCAAAATCTCAAGGCTACGACGCACGCCAGCGTGTTGATGATCCTATCGAAGATGGAGAAGGTTCGGGCGTCGCCCCACGACCCGTCGCTCAGCTGGTTCCTCGAGATCCACTCCAGGCTCGAGGGGAAGCGCGGCCGCCCCTCGTCCGCCACCAGCGCCACCCACGCGGTGTCGTAGGGAGAGACGCTGATCTCGCCGTCGCCCATCGACTGAAGCATCGACCGCACCGCGTTAACTAGCCCGGCGATCTTATCCAAAATGGAAAAAAAAGAAATGAAAAAGTGAAGAGAAATACAGTTGGTAAATATTTAAGGGTATGAACAGGGCTAAGCACCTTTGTGGAATCTTTTTCTGCGTCATATTCCACAACCTCGTGCCACTTTATCACTGGCAAACCATTCTGAATCACATCTATGTAGTCTGAAAAAATTGAAAGTGATTAATTTTTTATTTATTTTATTTAGATAAGAGAGAGTTGGAGGTTGCTTACGAGGTCTGGAGATGGCATTGCATTGCAGAGGAGAAGTGGGAGTTAGTGGTCTCAAAAGTTGGAAACAGGCTGCAAGTAAATAAAAAGAATTTTGTTAGTGTCCAAATCGAAAGAGAACAAAATCTAGCGGTAATTGAAGAATCTTGATATTTTTAAAAAACAAAAAAAGCGGATAAACTGATAATGACACTTTTAACTAGTTAGGGAAAGCGGATAATCACCGGCAGAGGAGGGAGAGAAGGCGGCCGGGCGGAAGGTGACCGGATTGGAAGCGAGGGACATGATTGGAAATGTTTATTTGATTTTGTAGAGAGGTGAATAGAAATGGATTTGGGAGAGAGAGGGGTTTGTTTAAATGGAGAGAGATGGAAAGGAAATGGACAGAAATGAATTCCCAAGAGATTCCCGCGAATGGGTGCATGGAATCATCTTAAGGGTAAGTTTATTCGCATATCATTTTCATTTTTGTTTTCATTTTCAATTTTCTAAATTACGGATTATAGATACATACATTTAATTGGACCCAAATTAATTTTGTTACAACCACAACCAAACTTCCAATTATAAATTGAACGTTTTGCAACTACTCGTATGATTTATGTGTGACCAAATGTTTGGTAATTGGGTTGGGTATATCAACATTTGACGTAAGTGTTAGATTATTTTGATGTGTTTTAGTTAATTGACATTTGACACAACGGATCCAATTTAATGTAAGGTGAAATCAAGCATACTTGTGAGTGGAGTAGAATTAATGTATCTAGCTCAGTTCCATTTCAATATTTGATTAATAAGTACGAATGTACTTGAATTAATCAATGCAAAAGTTCTCGTTATACTCTATTTCATGTCTCACCTAAAGCGTTCTGAAAAGATTATTTAATATATATAGTATATTACTCTATAGAATAAAGATAAATATAGATAAAATGTACTATTTTCTTAATTGCATTTTCCTTTTTGTCGAGTTCTTGATTAGATTGGATCATAATATTAATTGGACTGTCAGAGTTTGCACCATAATATTCATATGGAATAATTTCGTTGTTGTTTTCTATTTAAGGACTTTGGGTTTGTATTGCAATTTTCCATAATGTTCAAATGGAATGACTTTCGCTACTCTTTTCTATTCAAGGAATTTGGATTTGTATTGCAATTTTCCATAATATTAATATGGAATAATTTTCGATGCTCTTTTTTATTCAAGGAGTTTGGATTTGTATTGCAATTTTCCATAATGTTCACATGGAATGACTTTCGCTACTCTTTTCTATTCAAGGAGTTTGGATTTGTATTGCAATTTTCCATAATATTAGTATGGAATGACTTTGGCTGCTATTTTTTATACCTATATGATTATTGATGGTTCTTTTTTCATAGTAATTACTCCATCCATTCTAAAATATGTGTCAGACTTTCTCCCAACACAGATTTTAAAAAATATTACTCACTTCATCCCAAGGAAGATGACTCATTCTCTAGGTGGCACGGGATTTTATACAATTTTATTTTGTATGTTAAGTGAAGATAGTAAAATAAGAGAGATGGAATATAGTAGAGATAAAATGTGTTTCCAATTTTAGTAAGAGGTCATCTTGATTGGGACAATCCAAAAAGGAAAGTGAGTCATCTTCAATGAGACAGAGGGAGTATAAAAGAAGTGCATTGAAATAATTGATGGTTCTGGGTCCTACTTTTACACTCCTAAGTTAGTATTATTCACCCTCTGTCCGCCATTAAACGTCACACTTTGATCCGGCATAGGTTTTAAAAAATACTCCCTCCGTCCCATAAGAATATGCACTCTTTCCTTTTTAGTCCGTCCCACAAGAATATGCACTTTCTAATTTTGAAAAGTCTTCTCTCTCTAATGAGGTGTGACTCATTCTTCACTAACAATACTTTAATTACTTTTTCTCTCTACATCTCTCTTACTTTTCTAATTTTACATTAAAACTCGTGCCGAACCCAAAGTGCATATTCTTTGGGGACGGAGGGAGTATAATAGATAGTGAGTTAGCCCGAAACCCAGCGAATCAGGGTTAGGGTCGAAAATTCATAACCCAAATAGCCCGGCAACCCGAGTGGATTGGCCCGAACCCGAACGGGTTAGCCCAATTGACATCCCTAGGCGAGTCCCATTTTTCACTAAGACACTTTTTCTTTTTAACTATCTTACTTTACCAATTTTGTATTAAAACCCGTGTCATTTCAATTTTTAGGAAACGGGGGGAGTATGATCTATTTATGTGTGACAGAATCGAGAAAGGAACTGCATACTCCCCTCGTCCCATAGAATTAGACCATATTTTCTTTTCCATCTGTCCCATAGAAATAGTTCATATTAATTTATAGCAACCTTTTTTCTTTTTTTTAATCCATCCGCCCCTGAAAATTTGTCACCTATTTCCTTTTTCGTTCGTCCCTAAAAATTTGTCACCTTTCACTTTTATCATATTTGGTAGTGGACTCTACATTCCACTAACTCATTCACACTCACATTTTAGGGATATTGACACCTAATATCATGGAACTTTCAAAAAAGTTTGGTTTGTCCCACGAACTTTGAAATTGACAAATAATATCACAAACTTTACCCTGAGTTTTGTTATTTTCCACCAATAAAAAAATTTGGGCTATATTAATAGATTGAAGAATAATTTTGGAGCTTGAAGAAAAACTTCGGGGTGCCCAAACAAACTCGGGGTAAAGTTCAATCTATTAACAAATTTGGTGCCCAAATTTCAATCTATTAATAAATTTGGGCTATATTAATAGATTAAAAATTAGGTGCCCAAACAAACTCGGGGTAAAGTTCGTGGAAAAAACTCAACTTTTTGAAAGTTCGATGATATTAGGTGTCAATATTCCCACATTTTATTATAAAACTAATATATAAAAGTAGGACCCACATGCCACAAACTTTTTCAACTCACTTTCTATTATATTTCTTAAAACCCGTGTCAGGTCAAATGGTGACGAATTATTAGGGACAGATAGAGTATTATTTATGAGCTCCACCATCCACTATATAATTTCGACTACTTTTTTTTCATCTCTCGTACTTTACCAATTACGCATTAAAATCTGTGTCAACCTTAAACGACCTATTTCTAAGGGAGGGAGGAAGTATTAGATTAGAATTGATAACATTATAACTAAAATCCCAAAGGATAAACCTACTAGTGTGAGGCATTTCAAGGATCTTAAAAACTATTTGGAGTTGTAATCTACTTTCTCTGTAGTCCGAGAGGAAACTTAAAGCAGTGTGATGATTCTTTCTGGTGACCTTGAAGTCGATTATTGGATATACTAACTATTAGTAATTGATAAACTAAAATAATGAAATCATATTCTTGAAGATCCCTTCTTTGATTTCAAATTTAATCATTTTTATGGTACCAAGCAATAAATTTGGAACTGAAACTTTCAGTTTTAAATTTAACCCTTAATTATATGGTACTAAACGGACCTTAATTAACCATTTTCTAATTCTGCATGCTAGCTTCTATGGCCTAGCAACTTGTTGACCCGTAATAAGGTAGCTTAGATTTGTATTGCAGCCAACACCTTGTTAGCTCGACTCTAATATATAAGTATTAAGAGCAGCTAGGGATGTCAATCCAAAACGAATTAAACGGATTGCACCAATGGGTTGACGGGTTAAACGGGTTGGCCCGAACGGGTTGCGGATCGGCCCGATGGGTTGCAACTTTTAATGAACAATATTAAGTTTTAGGGTTTTTTTGTGTATTTTTTAATTTAATGTGACACAATCATTAGTCTTCTTCAATCTTAATTCTACACTTTTCCACTCGATCCCACACTATCAACTTTCAAATTCCACCTCGACTCATTATTCCATCGTCCCATCATCTGCCCCTACTTTCTTACCACCACCAAAGCCAATCAAGAAAAAATTAAAAACTATCTCATCAAAATCTCAATATAGTTATCATTTCAATAATAATTCCTGTAAGATATGATTTTAAATTTTTATAAAGAATTAATTATGAATAATACAAAATAATGACACGAAAACAATCTTTAATTCAAATTAATTGATTTAATTTTAATTTATCTTTGTTTATGTTGTAGTTGATCGATATGAAATGCTTTTCTCCAACTATTATTAAAGAAAACTATGAAAATTTGAAGATGTTATTGTTGAATGGTACAGACAACATATTTAGGGAAGAAAGCAATAGGAGAAGATAATTGTATTGGATTTGATAATGAAATGGTACTAAACACCCATATATTTATAGGGTTGTTGGTGACCTTTGAGATCCTACAATAAATGTATATTCATGGAACTACACTATTATTGGAACAAGGCATGCACATCTCCAATGCTCCTTGGAACTCTATTCTTGGAACTTCATTCTCCTTTAATGCTTATTGGAACTCTATTATTCTTGATGCTTCTCATTTTCTCAACACTCCCCCTCAAATTGAGTGGTGGGATCTCCAAAACTCAATTTGGAAAGCACATCTTCAAAACTCCTTGAGTTGACTGCTTTAGTTAGGATGTCGGCAAGTTGATCCTCAGAGCGAACGAAAGGGAGTTCAACAATCTCATTCTCAATGTTTTCTTTGATGAAGTGTCTGTCAACCTCCACATGCTTCGTTCGATCATGTTGTACTGGATTTTGTGAGATGCTTATAGCGGCTTTGTTATCACAGTACAACTGACACTTGCTCGGAGGGAGATTAATCTCTTTCATCAATCTCCTTAACCATAAAATCTCGGTCAACCCACTTTTAATCCCACGAAATTCTGCTTCAGCACTCGAAAGAGCCACCACCTTCTGTTTCTTGCTTCTCCATGTTACCAAGTTACCTCCAACAAAGGTAAAGTAGCCTGCTGTAGACTTTCTATCATTTGGGTTTCCTGCCCAGTCAGCATCTGTATAACCATGAATCTCAAGATGCCCATTTTTGGCGAACAACACTCCATGCCCTGGAGTTCCCTTCAAATACCGGCAAATCCTAAGTGCTGCCTCCGTGTGATCTGTTTGCGGCTTATGCATGAACTGACTTACGACCCCAACTGCATAGGCAATATCTGGCCTAGTGTGCGAGAGATATATGAGTTTTCCAACTAGTCGCTGATATTGACTATGGTCAGCCAACTTGGCTCCTTCTCTGATCTGTAATCCGTGATTAACTGCCATAGGAGTGTCTGCTGGTTTACATTCCAGTAGGCCAGTCTCTGCTAGGATGTCCAAGATATACTTCCTTTGTCGCAGAAAAATTCCTTTGGTTGACCTTAGCACTTCAGTCCCAATAAAGTACTTGAGATTCCCCAAGTCCTTCATCTCAAATTCCTGAAAAAGATTCTTCTTTAATTCCTCAATCTCTTCAAGGTCGTCACCTGTAATAATCATGTCATCAACATATATGATTAAACATGTGATCTTATCACCCTGCTTCTTAAAAAATAGCGTATGGTCTGAATTGCTCTGTGTATATCCATAGCTAATCATTGCTCTAGTAAACTTCCCAAACCAAACTCTTGGAGATTGCTTTAATCCATACAAGGTCTTCCTCAATCGGCACCCTTCACCTGCTTTAAAATCTGTTGCAAAACCTGGAGGTGCCTCCATGTAAACTTCTTCTTTCTTCTTCAATTCACCATGTAGGAAGGCATTCGTCACATCAAACTGGTGTAGTGGCCAGTCCCTATTAGCAGCAATAGATAGCAATACCCGAACAGTGTTCATCTTAGCTACTGGAGAGAAGGTCTCAGAATAGTCAACTCCATATGTCTGAGTGTAGCCTTTTGCGACGAGTCGTGCCTTGTACCTTTCTATCGAGCCATCAGGTCTTCTTTTGATAGTGAAGACCCATCGACAACCCACTGGTCGCTTCCATTCTGGTAGAGCACACTTCTCCCATGTGTGGTTTCGAATCAGTGCATCAATCTCTTTCTTCATTGCTTCCCTCCAATGCTTGTATTTCATAGCTTCTTCCCATGTCTGTGGTATTTTTTCTTCCTCATATAGTGCATTCTCGAAAGCCCGAGCCATCTCTGATAAATGGCCTTTGGCTAGGTTCACAATAGAGTATCGCTTTTTCCTGTCAATCTTCTCCGGTGTATACCTTTTGGGTGGAACTCCTCTGTTTGACCTTGGTGAAGTATGTATCTCCCAGTGTCAGAGTCAACTCCTTCGACCTCAACTTCCTCGATTTCTCTTTCTTTGACCTCAATTGAATTTTCTTCTGCAATTATAGTGTTAGCCAAACAATTATCTGTATCCACATGAGTACTTACATTGGATATCCTTAACGGAGAAATATTTGAGGCGATGTCACCTTCCACAATGGAGTCTACCACATCAGAGACTTGCTCAGCGGAATTGCTTACTGCTTTCTCTGTTAGATCTGCATCAGGATTGCTTGGCAGTGGCATTGAGATCCAACTTAGCGGGTCCGTATCATTGTTATCCCTAACACTACTCTCCCCCTGACCGCTAAGATGGGCAAAGAAGTACTCAGTTTCAAGAAAGTTGCAGTTCATTGTAACGAACATCCGGTTGGACTTTGGATCGAAACACCTATACCCCTTTTGATTTACCCCATATCCTACAAATACGCATTTAATAGCGCATGGGGATAGTTTATTCTTTCATGTTTAGGAATGTGGACAAAAACGGATCATCCGAAGACGCGAGGTTCAAGAGTCAAGAGTGGAGGAATTTTTGTGAAGGTGGACAAGACTTGTAGGGGAGTTTTGTGTTTGAGAATGCTTGTGGGCAATCGGTTTAAGAGATAGGCTGAGGTGGCAATGGCTTCTGGCCAGAAGTGTTTCGGGGCTTTTGACTCTATAAGCATAGAACGGGTCATTTCGAGGAGAGATCGATTTTTCCTTTCAGCCACACCGTTTTGTTCGGGAGTATGAGCACATGTGGTTTGGTGTATAAGGCCTTTGTTTTGGAAGAATTGTTTCATGTTAGAATTGACGAACTCCCCCCCATTATCTGACCGAAGGACCTGAATGGTTTTGTGAAACTGAGTTTGGATAAGGTTATAGAAATGGGTAAAGTGTGACAAAACTTCAGATTTTTATTTCATGAAATATATCCAGGTCATGCGAGTGCAATCATCCACAAAAACTAGGTAATATCGAAAACCTTGTCCCCCAATAACTGGTGCGGGCCCCCAAACATCAGAGTGTACTAAGGCAAACGGAGTGTCTACGCGAGTATTACTTAATGGGTAAGAACTCCGATGACTTTTGGATAAAAGGAAAGTTTCACAGTACATGTCATGCTTAGGAATAATACTAGGAAATAACAATTTTAAGTAACCGATAGATGGATGACCCAAGCGCCGATGCCAAAGCCAAGCTTTCCAGTCAGCTGATCCGTGAGTTAGCATGGCAGTCCCTTTTTGAGCTATCTCATCCGCATAGTAAAGCCCATCACGTTCAGTGCCACGCCCAATTATCTCCCCGGTTCGGATATCCTGCAACAGACAAAATTGTAGCTGCATTAGTAAGGTACAATTCAATTCCTTTGTGACATGACTAATAGATAATAACTTATGAGACATCGAAGGAATATAGAGACAATTTGATAACTGCAAAGTTGGTGAAATGTTGACAGTTCCAGCCCCCTCAACCACTGTAAATTCTCCATTGGCAGTTTGGATATGAGATTTTAGAGGTTTCTGAAGGTTGGTAAGGTCTGAGGCATCATATGTTATGGTATCGGTTACCACACAGTCAAAAATCTATTTATCATTTTTTTCATGGCCATTAGGTACTGCACACACAATTCCAAATTTCTCGAGAGGCTGAAATCGATTTTGGCAAGTTTGGGAAATTATGGAATTTTCAGGAGGTTTGGGGGCTAATTGGGATAAAACATTTTTGTGGGGTACATTTTGTAATTTCGGGTAAGTTTTTGGGGTTAATTGAGGCTGCGAATTTTGGTGGGGTAAAATCTGCAATTTCCCAAAGATTTGGGGGCATCTAATAAAAGAGCACCCTAACCCTAATCTACCTGAATCGGGCGCCGCCTCTTCCCTCATCAATTCTTCACTCCAATCGTGAATCACACTCCCACTTCCACCGGCGACGAAGTTATCTGCCCCGGTTTTGTTCGCCGGCTGAGCAGCTTAACCTTCGGTCCTGCCTCCCGGCTGGCCGCACCGGCGGTTTGCGCGACTCCCTGCACAGCGTTACCTCCGTCGCCTCCAACTGCTGCGGCGGCGTGCCCGCCACGGTTCCAGGGTGTTTGCGGTTGCGGCGGCTTGTCGTGCTTCTCTTCCCACCAATCTGGATACCCAACAAGTTCAAAGCATGAATCTTTTGTGTGTCTTTTCCGTTTACAGTAAGAACACACCAATTTTGACTTGTCTTCTTCATCACTTCGCTGATTTCTGCCATTGCCGCCGCCACGACCACCACCATTGCTGCTGCGACCGCCACCCCGAGAGCCGCCGGTAGGGTTTTGCCACCCTCGGATGGCGAGGCCGGTTCCGATTCCATCTGTGGCAATTGCTCCGCCGGTGTTTACCTGTTGTAATACTCGGAGTCGTGTCTCCTCCTGCTGAATCAGGTTGTACGCATAGTCGACGGAGGGCAGCAGGTCCATTTTCAGTATCTCCCTCTTGGTTGTTTCATATTTGCTATCGATTGCATAAAGAAACTGACATACTCTCTGATCTTGTATGAATTTGTTGTGAATTTCCATATCCTCTGGACATTTCATTGGGTTCGTCTGTTTTTTATCGATTGAGATCCAGATTTCTCCCAACCGGCTCCATATTTCTTCTAACGAACTGCTTCCTTGTCTCAGTGTGGTTGCTTTGAACTGAAGATCATACACCTGGATTTTATCTCTTCCGCTCCCATATGTAACGGCCAACGCATCCCAGATATGCTTCGCCGTCGGATGTTGTGAAACCCGACTGACCAGTCGAGGCTCGATATTTTGTATTAACCAAGTGATCACACAGTGATCGGCTTGATGCCACTGTATGAAGGCTGGATCGGTTTGCGGTGGGGAAAGAGGCACTCCGGTGACGTGAGAGATCATTCCCCGACCGCTTATTGTCGTCTTCATCAATACGGACCAAAGGGCATAATTTTCTCCATTTAACTTGTTCCCACCAATGTGGAGGGGCTGCGTGTCAATTCTGTATGGCACGACAGCTGTTTCTGGAGGATTTGGTTGGTTCATCGCAAAACTATTGCCCATAAAATTGGCAAACTGCCGGGCAAATTCATCTGCCATAGATGAGTCTGAGGTTTCGGTTATTATATAGTTGTCATTTGACATTTTTGGCTTATGGTTACAGGTACAGCGGGAAAAAGGAAAAAAAACGGGAAAGGGCCGAGAAAGGTATCAATGACGATGATGATACCTTATCTAAGTCCAAACCCGCTCTGATACCATATTGAATGGTAACAGACAACATATTTAGGGAAGAAAGCAATATGAGAAGATAATTGTATTGGATTTGATAATGAAATGATACTCAACACCCATATATTTATAGGGATGTTGGTGACATTTGAGATCCTACAATAAATGTATATTCATGGAACTACACTATTATTGGAACAAGGCATGCACATCTCCAATGCTCCTTGGAACTCTATTCTTGGAACTTCATTCTCCTTTAATGCTTATTGGAACTCTATTATTCTTGATGCTTCTCCTTTTCTCAACAGTTATAAAATTCTAAAACTAAGAATAAAAAATTATCTAAAATTTAAAATCATTTTATAGAGTAAAATTTTGATACAAGAGATTATTTTTGAAAATTTTTAAGTCCAAAGAGCCCGAAACCCGGCGGGTTAGAGTTAGGGTTGAAATACGACCTATAAAATTCATAACCCAAATAGCCCACACACAAATAGCCCTACAATCTGAGTAGGATTGCCCGAACATGTTAGCGCGATTGGCATCCCTAAATTTACTGCCACCGCCTTGTTAGCTCGACTCCAATACATAGTATTAAGAGCATTTATAAAATATGTTAAACTCTATTTAAATATAAGTCGCACCGTGTATACTCTTGAAATGTTTCTACTCCAAATTCGATAGAACAATAAAACAAATTAATTGCTCATTGAGGACCTTATTTCAAAAAAGAAAATAAAAAAAAGAAAATAAAAAGAAACACACTCACTCTGTTTATGGGCATGCATGCCTTTTTACATTTTAGAGTTAATAGCCCATTCATTAACTTGGGCTGACGCTGAGCATTTTATTGTTGAAAAAAACGATTAAAAACAAATTTCTGAATTAATCAAATTAAATAATTGAATTAAGATCTTCCTCGTCCCTCGATATTTACGACCATAGTTTTGATAGAAAAATAAAAGAGCAGTTTCATTTTCTATTTTTTGATATTTTTTTCTATCACGTTGTTACGCAAGGGATTTCACTTTCTACTAACATTATTTCAATTAATCTTTTTTTTAATTTCCTATTTTATACTCACTCCGTCTCATAATATATGTCACACTTTCTTTTTTAGTTTGTCCCATAAAAGATGTCACATTTTCTCTCTCCACCTAACACACAAAACAACATCACCTAGTATCTCGTGACAATCTCCAAGTATGTCATCTGTTATGGGATGAGCACCTACCAATCTATGAACTACAAGCCGTTCAAGCACCTCAACGTTTGGCAGGAGACGCGGACACACCCGAAGTATATGGGAGGCGTAACACACCCGGATCTAACTTGGGTAGCCCCGACGCCGGCCCGAGCGGTTCCCAACGCAGACCGCAAGGAAGGAAGAAGGCGGCGGCCAACCGCCGTCGAGCCACGGCTGCAACCGCCGATGCTCCAGTTCCCGCTCCCGTTCCCGTTCCATATGCGCCACCTCCACCCCTCACCAACTCGTTGTGGCAGCTTTTGGCCCAACTCAATATGGCCGATAGGTCCACTATGACTCCCTCGCAACTTCGATCACACGAGGCCATGATATTGGGCCTCCAAAGACAATTGGGGGTAGTGCCGCCGGATGAGTAGTCGTCCACGGGGGTATTTTTAGCTTTTAATTATGTAATTTTTAATTTTTAGGAGTTTAATTATGTATTTTTAATTTTTTGTATTTTAATTATGTAATTTTTAATTTTTAGGATTTTAATTATGTCTTTTTTATTTTATTTGTAATATTTATTGTGGTTTTTTAATGAATTTTAATATTATGGAAATTGATAGAAATCAATGGGTTCCATCTTAAAACCAATTAGTGATAAGAGGAGATGTCCATGAGACTTATATAGTGGATTAAGCTCTTTGTGTACACCGATGTGGGATATTATTATATTCATTTTTTGTTTCAATTGCCAACACCCTCCCTCAAACCCTTCAAGGTGAATCTTGGAGGGGTTAGACTTTATTATGATCGATTGGACAATCAGCCCAATTTTTTTTTCGATCGGTTGGACCACTGACCCAAATTTTCAGCCTAGTTATACTGCTTGGTCAGTCATTTTTTTCGGTTTCAGCCCAGATATACTGCTGGGTCAGTTAAATATAACCCACAGTCGGTGACCCGCTCTGATACCATGATAGAAATCCATGGGTTCCATCTTAAAACCAATTGGTGATAAGAGGAAAGGTCCATGAGACTTATATAGTGGATTAAGCTCTTTGTGTACACCGATGTGAGATATTATTATATTCATTTTATGTTTCAATTGCCAATAGAAATGTTTTTGTTTAATTGAATTTTAAATTGAATTGTGCTCGTCCTTGCGGAAGAGCACAACTGTGGGTGTTGTGCTCTTGCCAGAGAGCAGGCAAAAAAAGTGGGGTCGGGCCCACAACCGTGCTCGCTGGCAAGAGCACGGTTGTGAATGCTCTAAGTACATTCGTCTTAAGCATCTCAAACTCACAGTAAAACAATGGTATCATTCCGTTTCCCCTTCTCGTTTGCTCCGCCCCCCTCCAATGCCTCGCCGCGGAACTTCTCTGTCGCAATCACTGCCTCCGCCGCCGCCTTGTCGATCACCGGAGTCGCCATTGCCATCTCACAGAACCCCAACAACCAGGGGCGGAGCCAAGAATTCAATTCAGAAGGGGCAAAATTATATTTATAAAGAAATTTTTAGAGTTTGAGGGAGGGCATTTAGGGCATGAATAACCCGTCCCCATTTCCGGCCCCAAGTCCCCTCTACATCATCATTCCTCTACAGTTGCGGCCCAGGCCACAAATCCTCTAACCCTGCAGGTCGCAACTCGGACCGCAACTAATAAATGACACTATTCACAACTCCAACCTATTTTAAACGTAAAATAAAAAACGCCGGAAATTTATAACATGGAAAATATAATTTCGTCGAATACTGCAAAATTACAACATAGAAATTTTAAAACTGAAAATAAAATAAAATAAAATAAAATAAAATATCGTCAATGCTGGAAAACGTTGGTGCGAGTCCAAATTTCTTCGATTAGATCGGCTTGGAGGCGAGTGTGTTGTTCCTCTTGGCGCATCGCAGCTGAACGGGCCATGACATTGCGGATGTCGGGAGGAAGGCCCTGCACGGGCGGCTCGGTGACAACGTAGTCACTCCCGGTGCTGGCGAGCGGATCTTCGCTCCACAAGGTGACGTTATCTTGCTCGTCCTCAACGATCATGTTATGCATTATGATACATGCATACATGATGTCGGCGATGTGTGACGGCTGCCAACCACGGGCGCTCCCTTCACGATAGCCCACTGTGCTTGGAGGACTCCGAATGCACGCTCGACATCTTTCCGAGCCGCCTCTTGCCTTTGGGAAAACATTGCCCTCCGATCGGTTGTCGGAGTTGTGATAGTCTTCACGAACACTGGCCATCGAGGGTAGATCCCGTCTACCAGATAATACCCCATACTATACTGACAGTGGTTGGCCGTGAACTCTACGTTCGGTGCTCACCCGGCACACAAGTCGTTGAACAATGGAGACTCGTTCAACACATTGAGGTCGTTGTTGGACCCTGCGACACCAAAGTAGGCATGCCAGATCCACAATTTGCAATCGGCAACGGCCTCCAACACAATCGTGGGATGTGTGCCCTTGTGCCCGCTAGTGTATTGTCCTCTCTAAGCCGTTGGACAATTCTTCCACTGCCAGTGCATACGGTCGATGCTTCCAAGCATCCCCAGGTAGCCGTGGGCCCGCTCATGCATGTCGACCAACTTCCTAACGTCGTCGGTCGTTGGCTTTCTCAAGTACGTATCCTTGAATGCTTCGATGACTGCCCAACAGAATCTAGCGAGACACTCCCGTCCAGTAGGCTCGCTTACATGGAGATACTCATCGAACATGTCTGATGTTGTTCCGTAAGCGAGTTGACGAATGACAGACGTGCATTTCTGCAACGTCGATATACTTTGCCGGCCCACAGCATCGGTAGTTTGGCTGAAATATATGTCATGATCTACAAATGCGTTGACGATGCGTAGGAACAAATGCCTCCGCATCCGGAACCGGCGACGGAACATCTGATCACTCCATCGCGGATCTCTAGAGAAATAATCTATGAAAAGCCGCAAGGCAGCTTGTTCACGGTCTCGATGAATATACATCCGGGTATGTGGCACCCGGGTTTGTTGTTCGTTCCAAGCTTGAATAACAGCTTGGTAGCGTTCAACTTCGTTGTTGATTTCTTTTTGGATTGCCGGTAGCGTCTCTGCTAACACCCGGGACATTTGATCTTCGAATATTCTTTGATGAGGAGGCATTTTTTCGAATTATAGAAAGAGATTTGAAGTTGAATGTGTATGAAAATGGAGTAGTATTTATAAAAAAAATTTCGAATTTAAAAAAATAATAATAAAAATCGGTTGCGGCCCGGCCCGAATACAAATAACCCTGGGCCGGGCGGCATTGCGTCACGTCCCGAGCCACGTAACCCCGTCCCAGGCCGGGCCGCGGGACGGTCACCAGGCCGGGAACGCGGCCTCGGGACCGGCCCTGGCCGTGCCGCTCGTCCGTCTAACACGTGGGAAGGGCCGGGACTCGCGATTTGCGGCCCGGCCCGTAGCGTTATTCATGCTCTTATGAAGGAAGTTGAAAATTTTGCAAAAACTGGATAAGAAAATAGTAAAAAAAATGTTTTGAGGGGCCATTTGCACCCTACCCTCCTCAAGTGGCTACGCCCCTGCCGACAACTCCCTTGTTCGAACCGCTCTGAATCGCTTGGTTTCCAACAGAGGTCTCTGGGGCTCTCTCTCCCTCTCCGCAAACTCCTTTCCGGTCGCTGAGCCCAGGACTGGAGCCTCATTTCATTCTGTTGTCAGAGATTCCCACCGCCTTCTCGGAATCGGGCTGCGGTGAAAAGCAATTCTAGGGTTGAAAAACATCGATGTCTACGCTTTTGGTACTGCTTTTTCATCCATCATTCTTCGAATTACTGCTCATATATATTGAATTATGAAATTCACTATAGTTTGAATCATTTATTCAGGTTTCCAATTGGAATTGAAAATCGAAATAGTGTAATTTCTTAATTGGATGACATTACTGATTTAGGGCAATGTTCTTCAATTTACTTGCTCTTGATTATTGGCTCTGTTGTTACCTTGTGTATAGGTGTATATGCTGATGTGAACAAGTTTCTTAGTGAGAAATATAGAGATGTATCTGCTGCTGAATTGAAGGGAAATGACAAGTTGAAGGAGGATCTTATGGAGTGTGATGTTGGCATGACTATTAGGCTGCAGATCGTGTATGGACGATTGAGCATTCGTTCTGTTCGCAGTGCTTTTGAAGAGTCCGTAGGCAGTAGACTACACAAGTTTGGCGGATCAGATACGAAGGAATTGCTACAAAGGTTACCTACTGTTTTCATCTACTCGTTTTGTTCGTTGATTTTTAAAGTAGGGTATTTATACGTGTGTTTAATATGTTTGTCGCGTCACTCGCCTTATAGAACTGATTTAGATTGATCTTCTGCATAGGATCGATCATGTTTGAGTTGTGCTTGTATTGCAGCAGCTTATTCCAATCTTTATTTTCACCCAGAAAGATTAAGAACAATGGTTATGTTTAATCTGCAGATGAATATAAATAGCAGATTTTACTGCTATATTTGTTCTCATGGTTAATAGAATTGGAATGTGGCAGATTTTCGAACTCTTATGTGCGAAGATCCACTTATTGGCAACCAACAAAAGGCACAGGTAGGTGTGCACAAGGGTCACGAACCGCCGGTTCAGGGTCATGAACCGGCGGTTCAAGGTTCAGGAAATGCTTGAACCTGAACCGGCCCGCCTAGCTCCCGGCGGTTCCGGTTCAGGTTCAACAAACCGGCGGTTTACGCGGCGGTTCAAAACCGCCGGTTTTCGTCTTGAACCGCCGGTTCGACGGTTCGTCGACTTTTTTTTTTATTTACATTTTTCAACTATTCAATTTTTAATCAAATTACATTACACTTTCAAAGTTGTTTATGTATGAAATGTGAGTAAATAAAATTAAAAAAAATACGACTAAAGTTGCAATTTTATTGAAATTGCATGTTTACAAGTTACAACAATTACAAATCGAAAACATATGCCGGTCTTGAAGTCTTAAACAAAATTTAAATACAAATGAGACTACTAGTCAACAACTAATTACAAATGACAAGAACGACGTTGAAGTTCTTAAACGTATAAGTGTATTATATATATACTCTTAACCGACGAAGAAGATCTTTCTACATAACTAAATTAAGGACACCTTTAACAATTCAACTTTAAATGTTGAGTTTCGTCTAACAATCAACAATTATAGTAGAATTGTCAAAAGTTTCCCTCATTTAGCCGTATAGAGAAATATACTTCATCGACTAGAGTATATACATATACAATTACGTAATTGTATTTGCATATTTTTAAAGTAGGAATTAATGGGAAAAAAAGAAATAAAAGAAAAAGGACTTGAGCTCAACTTAAATTTAAAATTTAAGTTGAGGTGCCTACGTATCCCAATTGCTCATTTGCATTAGGGAATCAAAGTCCACGTAGTTCTCTTACCTTACTTACCTATTTGGCTTGGCCGGCGGCGGTTGACGGTTGGCCTAAGCTTCATCCCGGTGAATTCATCTTGTGATCCCTCTTGACGATCATCCCAATCATTTTCTTGTTCTCGGACGTCAGCTTTGGCCCAATCATCAAGTAACATCACGGCTTCCATATTTTTCGTCGAGAGCTTACTTCTTGATTCATCCAATATGCGCGAGCCAACACTAAAAGCGGACTCGACGGCTACGGTGGAAGCCGGAACAGAAAAAATCTCCTTGGCCATTGAAGCAAGGATGGGAAAATCTTTCTCGTGGGTTCCCCACCAATCGAGGACGTCGATTTGGGCGGGAGGAGTAGGACCTTCATCACCAAAGGAAAAGAGTGAATCAAAATATAAATCTAATTCACTGACCATACCTGAGGACCTTCCGCCGGTGCTGTAGTTGTATAGGTCGGCTAGTTGGGATTGCGCGTCGGGGTCATCATAATCGGCTTGAAATGCAAAGCCATAGTTATGTTGTGGAGGAGGGGGTCTTCTGACTTGGTGAGTGGTGTTATACTTGGTTTCATATTCGATGTAGAGAGAGTGCAAGTTAAACTCGAGGTTTTGTTGCACAACTGACCGGTCCGGGAGGTTTATTTGAAAGGTTTCTGAGAGGTCGATGATAAGTCGTATTCTAGGCCTTGGTTACTGGTCAGTATGATGTGCATATTTGAACTTTATCTGCAAAACAAGTTGCTTAAGCGTGCAGGTTGAGTGTTCTAGCCAGTAGGCAAAGCTTCAGATACTTCAGGTGAAAAGGGCGTCAGGACGATTACGTGCGGACCAGTATACATGCAAAAATAGCTCGAGATGGAGAAGAAGGATAGCTGAGACTGATCAATCACAATTAAGGGCAAAGAAGTCATCTCACCGCAAGGTTTTACCCTAAAATCAAGGGTAAGCCTCCCTATAAAAGGAAGCCACTTGGAGAGAGAAAGAACATCTATTCTTCATCATCATCACTCTTAGGTAGAATTCTCTCGGAGTTCAGTCCTTCAGCCCAGTCCAGTGCCTCGTTCCTCGCCACTGCCATGGTCACTTGAAGATTAAGAAGTTCCCAGAGTTCCAGACGTTCTCATCCAGTCATCAAGATCGTAGTTAGAAGTTCCATCACCCGGCGTGGCAAAACACTTTTATTTCGCTTTCGTAGTTAAATTTCTTGTTTTTCCTTACGTTGGATCTTTGTTTGCTTTTGAATGTCACCGCCTATAAGTACTTTGTTTGAAGATCCAAACATGTTTTATGCTATGAAGTTGTTTTCTGTTCAGTTTACTTCGCCGATCTCTTTTCCTCCTGCCTAGTTAGTTTAGATCTAGAGTTTCTGGTCGTTTCGAGTATCGAATCGTGTGTTTCCAGTTAGTAGTTTATTTCTTCGAGATAGCGTAATCTGTTTACTTTTATTTCATAGAGGTTTGTTTCATGCAAGGTGCAGTTATGTGTTTCCTGTTTTCTTCCATGCTGATCTGTAGGCGGGATTTCAGTTTCGATGTTTGATTTTCGATTTGGAATGTTTGATTGTAGATCTGTGTTCGTGAGTTATTAATCTGTGTTTTTATGGTGCTGAATCTGGTTTGTTTTCTGATTTTAGTTTGTGTTTATTGAAGATGATGATGTCCATATCCAAGTTTGGGACCACTTTGCTTTTTTAGACGCTTTTTGCTTTTTGTCCTTCACCTTTAGTACACCCTGCAGATCTGTCAGCCTAATCACCACAACTACCACTTATTCTCTGCTTTTCTGTTTAGCCTTTTATAGAAACCTAGTACTTTCCGCATATTTTCTATTACACCGCATCCACCATAATTCCACGTACACCACTACATGTCGACCACCATTCACCCTTCCTAGTCAGTAGGACACCATCCCGTCTAGGTAGAGACTCAACCCAAGCGTGGTAGCTAACCAAACCATCCAAAATATCACCGCAATCTGTCCAACCGTCACCATCTCTGTAGGATTCGACCCCTACCTTCACTATACTACCCAGTAGAAGAGGGTTGAGGATTCTTTGAAAGCAGGTTCTAGGCTAGCGGGGATTCTTATACTGATCAGTAGGATAGATCCTTGCTTGAGCGACACCTACGCAAACCGTGCTCTTTCAAATGGCGCCGTTGCCGGGGATGGATGTCGTTATTTGAAGCTATTGTGTGTGATGCTTTGGCGTATATATTGTGCATAACGTTTTCCTTTTCTTTTTATTTCAGTATATGAGAAGCAGCTCGGCTCCTGACCAGTGGAGGCCGAAGATACTTCAGCGAGGATCTATATTCGTAACCACTCGATCTGGTTTGTCGACGGTTCTGTCTGACTTAGGTTCGAGTAGCGACGATGAGCAATACACCATAGAAGGACCAATACCAGAAGAGATACCACTGTTGGAAGGCAACCCAGGGGAGATGGCTGCCAACGGAGATGATGATCCAGAGATCGGGACCCTGAACGCGCATACCGAGGGAGAACCACCGCAAGCCATTGTAGTCACCCCGGGGCAGACTGCCTGTGATGTGAAGCCCCATGTTATCACAATTCTGCCTACATACTGCGGAAAGAGCTATGAAGGACCTTACGAGTTCTTGAATGAGTTTTGTAAGATTTGTAGGGCGCAAAGGAGGCCAGCAGGGGCTACCGAGGATGACTATAGATTGAAGGCTTTGCCGTTTGTTCTATAAGGGGAAGCCAACACTTGGTTCATGCGTCTGCCACCAAACTCCATTGAGAGTTGGGCCGATTTCAAGTCAGCATTCTTAGGCGAGTTTTTCCCATCGTCGAAGACAAGTGCGCTGAAGAGAGAGATAACTAATGTGAAGCAAGGGTACGATGAGCCTTTGAGTGATTACTGGGCGAAATATATGAGCCTCTTGGATGCGTGCCCCAACCATCGCATGGTGGATATTGAAGTACACCATGTCTTTTATGAAGGGATGAACAAAGCAACCAAGGATCTAGCGAATTCCTCGTCAGGAGGAAGCTTCACGCAACTAAGGGTCCTAGGGTAACTGTTGAGCGCAAAAAAAGAATATGACAATTCCAGAGATGGTTACAGCAGAGAAAGGATTGCCAGCGCCTTGTCTACTGACCAGGAGCAGAAGATAGAACAGAAGATGGATTTGAAGATGGACGAATTGAAGAAGACGCTCTTAAGCGCAATCGAGAAAAATGCGCCACCAACTTCCCCAACTGGAAACTACAAGGGTGCAGAACAAGGGAACCGAGGGCCGAGCTATGATCAACCCAATGACTTCGTGAATATGGAGCAAGTCAACGCTGCTGGGTATTACAATTCTAGTGGGCATTGGATCCAAGGGAGACAACGGGATGCACCATGGAGGGATCATCCGAAAATCAAAACCAAGGTCAAGGTCAGAACCAATACAACCCCCACCCGAACCAGAATTTCAACCGTGGCCCGGAAAATCCAAACAACCAGTTCAACTGGTCAGGAAGGAACCAACAACCCCACAGTCAACAACCTCGAAACCAACACCCACAAAACCCAAACCCTGTTTATGTACCATCCCACCAGAGGAACTTTCAAAATTATCAGAGTCAACCTAACAAGGACCACCACCTCAGCAAAACCCAACCCAGTTCCAAAACCAGAACCAGAACCAATATCATACTGATCAGTACAACCCTCCTGGCCAGTATAACCAATACCCACCTAACCCGAACCAGCAAAATTTCCAAAATTCCCAGTATAACCAGCACCAAGGGCCGAATCAATCCCAATATCCTAGCAGGTCAAGGAGATCTATGGAGGACATGAGGGGAGAATTGCTCGCATCGCAGCAAGGTATCAAGGGTGAGTTACAATCTCATAATGAAGTAGTGCAAGGGATGCAGAGTGCCCAGAAGGAGCATAAGGCGAACATGGATATGATGAATAGGCAGTTGGCCCAACTGGCCAGTTCGATGGGTGAAATGAAAGGAAACTCAGGGAAACTCCCGTCCACAGTCCATGTGCCTGAAAAGGCGAATGTGAGCAAAGTCACACTACAATCCGGCACTACCTATGAAGGACCCCAGCCAAAGAAGTCTAGTGGAGAACCAAGTGGAGCAACATTATTGGGGGACGTTGTCTCGGAAGAAGAGCTACGCAGACCTCTACCCCAGATGCAGGACCCATTTTTCTTGGGAGAAACACCATGTGTAAAAGGCGAGCCCGAGAACGTACTGGTCAGGAAGGAACCCCATCAAGAGGTAGAATCCAGAACGAAGGAAACTCAGACCCAGAATCTGCCCAAGGAAGGTCCCAAGAAGGTTGCTGAGGGACCGGTAGAGGAGAGACAAGGAGAAGAAAACCATTCCCTTTACCGTTTCGTAACTAAGAGGAAGAAGGGGAAAACCCAGATTGATTACCTTGGTCAATTTCGGAAACATGTTTACCATTACCATTCTTCCAAGCCTGTAGATACCCCCATTTGGGAAATTCATAAGGAGTTCATAGCCGGGAAAGCCCAGGAGGATGGAAAAATTATGTAGAAGGGAATCCGCCATCAGCAATAGTGCCAGGAGAAACTACACGCCCAAGAGAAGGCCGATCTCAGGTATTGTTCACCCTGCCTATAACAATAGAGATGTGAAAGAATACGCTGCCAGCGAGGAATCAGCCTCCGACAGCGATATCTCTCTGGAGGATGAGGAGTACGCAGAACAACATCTTCAGAATGATCATCGAGAGTTAGTCCACCCACCGGTAGAGAGACTGAGGTACCGGCGCTGGACGGTGGACCTTACTGATGATCTGGTGGAGAAGATGAAGCTTTTCGACTCGAATGAGCTACAGAGAGCTTTCGATAGCAAGGATGAAGGGAGTAAGCAGGTGAAGAGCGGAAAGGTACTTCACATTCCTTCTTTAGATGAGTTAGGTGCCCGCGAGCAGTTTCTATCTTATTTGCACGCGTTAGGATTCGAATGGTTGTTGAAGAATGGGAATCCGAGTGTCCCGGTTAGATTAGCGAAGGAGTTTTTCACGACCTTTAGGTTTAAGGTCACCACTGATCTAGATGAGGAATGTATCAGTTTTAGGCTGTTTGGCGGAGAGATACGGATGAGCTTGATTGAGTGGACCGTGCGCCTGGGAATGTGCAGTTTAGAGGAGGCCATAGGGCCAGAGTGGAGAAGTAGGGAGCGGGGAATTCCCCGCAGACATGTGGAATTTGAGCCCCAGGAAGCCTGGGAGGAACTTACTCACCCTGATGCAGGGCAATTCCAGTCCACTATTTCCCGCTCCGTTCATTTCAACAACCCAATTCTGCGTCTTGTACAGCTTTACCTGGATTTCAATTTATTGGGGCAGTCGAACTCCGCTGTTAGGACATCGATGACGGAGTTATATCTTCTCTGGTACGCCAAGCAGGGAAGGAAGTTGCATCTGGGTTTTTGGACCGCCTACCAATGCCATCTAATTGCCACCCACCCAGCGAGGAACCTCACTCTCTGCCATATCTTGGGAGTGTTCGTCAGAAACAACATTATCATCACGGAGGCCAAAGATTTATCCGACCAGATCATGGTGGATCCTCCTGGTCTTTTTGATACACCTTTGTTCGTCCGAACGAACACCGTTTACATGAGGTAGGGCGCACCCCAATTCTACGCAATGGGAGAAGAAGCTATACCGACTGGGAGATCAGCAGCAGCCAGGGAGGAATCAACACAAGAGCAGCGTCAAGAAAGGATATAGAAGGTTGTGGACGAGATAGCGGAGGAAAACAGACAGGTGAGATCAGAAATGACACGGTTAGCATCAGTAATGAAAGGGATCCTGAAGGAGTCTGCAGGACAGACGAGGCAGAGTCAGAAGCAAGAAGCTTTGGAGACGATTGTTACCAGGCTTGGAGAGGAGAACCAGCGGTTGATAACTGAGATGAACAGGATGGCATCTGTGATAGATGAGATATTGGAGGAAGTTACCAGCCAGAGGAAGGAAGAAGCTACAGGAGACAGGGGCCATGAAGCCCAGCATCCCGGACCAAGTGTACCAGTAGAACCCGAGACAGAGAGAGGAGAGGCCGAGGAGCCGGCGGACGTAGATGAGGAGCAAGCTGGGACCGAGAAGGAACAATCTCCTGCACCACCTGCCCCGCAAAGGAGCAGGCGACACAAATAGACCACACCCCCGACCACAAGTTAGTTTTTCTTTTCTTTCTTTTTAGTTTTTCGTATTTTTATTGTTTTCTGTGCTTTTAGGTAGTAGAATTTCTGTTTGTGCGCAAACCCCATTCATAACGCTTAGCCTATTTTATAGTCTAAGTGTGAGAAGTTAAGGGTTTGTCTTTTTGGCGCATGTGTTTGTGTTTTCTGTTTCTTTTTCGTAAGCATGTTGGCTCACACTTAGCCCATTACATGGCCTAAGTGTGAGGAGTTTTGTATACATGTGTGTTTTGTTTGTTGGTTTCTGTTTAGGTTTTCAAACTCTCCCTTTTAGCCCATTCCATAGTCTAAGTGTGAGAAGTTTTAGTTTTAATATGTTGTTTTTGTCTGATTGTCTATGTGTCCATCATACTGGCCATTACCTTTTCCACTTCACAGCCCTATCTAAGGGCAGACACTTGTGAAGTGGGAGGGGGGACGCAATGACCAGTATGATGAATGTGTATATGTGTGGTTTGTGTTTGTGCTTGTGTTAGTGTCCTGTTAGGTATTGTTTTTTTTTTGTGTTGATTGGGCTTAAAACTCAACTGTCTTGAGCTGACGGTGAGGGGAATTGAGGGAAATAAGACATGCTGGAAAATAGAAACCTCCCCCCTTAGTACCTCCTAGCCAGGATAGATGATGTGAGTATGAGAGAAAAGCCCATACTTAGAGCCAAACATGAAAGCCCTCTTAAAATGTGAGTTATAAGCTTTAAGTGGAACCACTTTCCACATGTTTAGAAAAGAAAAGAGCGGCTGCCACAAATTGCCTAGGGTGAAGTGACTGCGTGTAGCAACACTGAAGGCAGTAGGAACCCCCCCCCCAAAAAAAATACCTTTAGAACCTCTTTTCTAACTCTTTATACCCAGATAAATACCCCTAGCCACTGGGACTGTGTGTGTGCAAGGCATGAAGCGAATGAAGCTTACTGGCTAGAAGGGTGTACAAGAAAGCAGAATCCAGCTGGACAAGAAAGTTTGGAAGAAAATCGGCCAGGGAGTCATCCCAGGCCCAAAAAGAAGGTATAAGGGTGGCGAAGCCACGGGGGAAAAAGAAAAAAAAGAGAAGAAGAAAGAATATGAAGAAAATGGTCTGAAGAAAAAAACTCGGCCACAAAAAATTGAAGAAGGAATAAGGGTGGCGAAGCCACAAGAAGCTACTGACCAGTTGGAGATCATAGCCAGAAGCGCCAGCCAAGAGAAACAACAACCAAGAGCCCAAATGCACACAGTTCCCCCACCTCAATAAAGTAGAAATTTTGAACCTAGAGCCTTAGGAACATCCACCCCAAAACATTACAAGCCAATAGCCCATTTACAAGCTTTTAAGTCCTTCAGTCGCTGCACGTGAGATCTAAGTCCGAAGCATTTTGTGGTCCAGCAATTAGAGAGAACAGTCCTAATACTCCTGGTGAGGTATGAGTGACTGAGTGAACCTAGTGTTCGGCCGAGAGTGTGGGCGATCTTGACAAGCGGATGTACTGACTGGGAAAGAAAAGGGGGGCGGCAGAAGTTCAAGGCTATCTAAGGCCGGATTGCACCTGATCCCGAGGGGAGGGATGGTTGAAAATATAGCCCGATCTTTGTGTTTTAGTCTTTTTTATGTTTGTTTGTGTGTTTTTCTTTGCGTCGTAGTATAGAGTCTAGTTTAGGTAGAGTCGGTCAGGGGAGTAACCAGGCTAGAATTCGACTTATTTCTTTTTTTTTGTTTGTTCTTCACGCTTGAGGACAAGCATGTGGTAAGTGTAAGCAGTTTGATAAGTCGTATTCTAGGCCTTGGTTACTGGTCAGTATGATGTGCATATTTGAACTTTATCTGCAAAACAAGTTGCTTAAGCGTGCAGGTTGAGTGTTCTAGCCAGTAGGCAAAGCTTCAGATACTTCAGGTGAAAAGGGCGTCAGGACGATTACGTACTGACCAGTATACATGCAAAAATGGCTCGAGATGGAGAAGAAGGATAGCTGGGACTGATCAATCACAATTAAGGGCAAAGAAGTCATCTCACCGCAAGGTTTTACCCTAAAATCAAGGGTAAGCCTCCCTATAAAAGGAAGCCACTTGGAGAGAGAAAGAACATCTATTCTTCATCATCATCACTCTTAGGTAGAATTCTCTCGGAGTTCAGTCCTTTAGCCCTGTCCAGAGCCTCGTTCCTCGCCACTGCCATGGTCACTTGAAGATTAAGAAGTTCCCAGAGTTCCAGACGTTCTCATCCAGTCATCAAGATCGTAGTTAGAAGTTCCATCGCCCGGCGTGGCAAAACACTTTTATTTCGCTTTCGTAGTTAAATTGCTTGTTTTTCCTTACGTTGGATCTTTGTTTGCTTTTGAATGTCACCGCCTATAAGTACTTTGTTTGAAGATCCAAACATGTTTTATGCTATGAAGTTGTTTTCTGTTCAGTTTACTTCGCCGATCTCTTTTCCTCCTGCCTAGTTAGTTTAGATCTAGAGTTTCTGGTCGTTTCGAGTATCGAATCGTGTGTTTCCAGTTAGTAGTTTATTTCTTCGAGTTAGCGTAATCTGTTTACTTTTATTTCATAGAGGTTTATTTCATGCAAGGTGCAGTTATGTGTTTCATGTTTTCTTCCATGCTGATCAGTAGGCGGGATTTCAGTTTCGATGTTTGATTTTCGATTTGGAATGTTTGATTGTAGATCTGTGTTCGTGAGTTATTAATCTGTGTTTTTATGGTGCTGAATCTGGTTTGTTTTCTGATTTTAGTTTGTGTTTATTGAAGAAGATGATGTCCATATCCAAGTTTGGGACCACTTTGCTTTATAGACGCTTTTTGCTTTTTGTCCTTCACCTTTAGTACACCCTGCAGATCTGTCAGCCTAATCACCACAACTACCACTTATTCTCTGCTTTTCTGTTTAGCCTTTTATAGAAACCTAGTACTTTCCACATATTTTCTATTACACCGCATCCACCATAATTCCACGTACACCACTACATGTCGACCACCATTCACCCTTCCTAGTCAGTAGGACACCATCTTAATTTCCCGTCTAGGTAGAGACTCAACCCAAGCGTGGTAGCTAACCAAACCATCCAAAATATCACCGCAATCTGTCCAACCGTCACCATCTCTGTGGGATTCGACCCCTACCTTCACTATACTACCCAGTAGAAGAGGGTTGAGGATTCTTTGAAAGCAGGTTCTAGGCTAGCGGGGATTCTTATACTGATCAGTAGGATAAATCCTTGCTTGAGCGACACCTACGCAAACCGTGCTCTTTCAGTCGACTCCAAATTCGTCACTGGTATCGGATTGGATTGCTTGAAGGGGACCAAGATCAATTGAACTCAAATTGTTATAATAAAAATCTAAAATTCTAGAGGTACCTGCTAATTTCCATTTTGGATCCAATACCTTTGCAATCAAAAACACGTTAGGAATCTCACTGAAATACTTGAGCCATTTTTCAATCATATAATACAAAACGCACATTAACTCGGGAGAAGAGGAAGCATTTTTCATTGCAGTTTTAAAACCAAGGGATATGTACATGCAATACTCCAAAACACGAACAACAGTGCAATAATAAACACCCGACAATTCAACAGTAGCATTTTAAAAATATTTGAACAATTTAAATAAAGCCAAACTGTTATCCCAACAACTATGCAAAAGATATAAATCACGGTAGGGATTAGTTCTATAAAAATCACATAAAGCATCTTTATGTGTCAAAGTAGAATTCAGACAATCATATGTCGAATTCCATCTATGAGACACATCCATAGTAAAATTCGTGTACCTGACATTCTTTTGATGGCAATATTTCTTCCATGCTTTGGCAATAGGTGGCTTTTGATGGATTAATCTAACTGCATTTCTAATAGGAGAAACATGCTTTTGCCATAATTCAAGCGCATCCTGTACACATAAATTTAAAATATGGCAAATGCATCTTTGATGAAAATACTTACCTCCAATTACCGGTGTACAAGCCGCAATCAAATCGGCGATACTTGCGGTGTTGGCAGTTGCATTATCAAAACCAATAGAAAATATCTTGTTGCATAACTGAAACTCATTCAACACTTGTATAATCAAAGAAGCAATTTCGGGTGCATTGTGTGGAGTTTCAAATTCTCTAAAACCAATTAAACGCTTGTTCAAAGTCCAACTATTGTCCACAAAGTGAACCGTAATACCCATGTATGAATGACGGTTAAAACAATCCGTCCAAACATCTGAGCAAATGTTCACCCTGTTGCCCAAGTTAACTAAATAACGTGATAATTCTACCTTTTTCTCCAAGCATTGCCGAACGGTAGATCGTTGCACGGTCATTCTACCTATTCTTTTGATTGCTACATTCAAACCACTTTGCATAGTAACCTCAAAACTTTTGTCATCAAAAACATTAAAGGGCAAATGCTTCATAGCCTCCCATCTAGTCATTGTATCATCGAGCCAGCGGGTTGGAAGTTTAGTTGGCTTTGGGTAGAGGTGGTGCCGCATTCTACCGGATGCTTTGTCACCAAATGGCGACGGAGGGTGCCATATCCACCACCGGCGGACCATTTGTACACTTTATCGCAATAGTTGCAGTAAATATGAAACTCCGAAGTCTCTTCTTGAGAGTTCGGATCGTGAGGATTTGGAATCACCACCGGGACCCTCTTGTAGTGTTTGACAAAAATGTCCGATTTCAAAGCTTTTGCCAGGTTAGTAGCGGGTGGAGGAGGGGGAGGCATCTCCTCATTTCCACCGGTGCTAGAAGGAATACGAGAATGCGATCTATCCTCGTTGTTGTCCGAGTCCGACGATATAGTAACGTCGAACTCCTCATCTTGTTGGGAACGACCTCCCCTACCCCCACCTTGTTGCATTTCAGCAAGTAGCATGACGGTCCTATGATCTTCTTCCATCTACAAATATTATGTACGTAGAAGTTAAAAGTATGAACGCAAAAAAAAAATTTAATGAAATTTTTAAAATATGAATTGGAAAACAAATTTTTTCATTACTTACTTGCATGCGTTCGGCTGCCAATCGGGAAACCTCTTCCATAACATCTCGACGACTAGGTCATCGAGATTTTGAGGGACGCGTAGTACTTGATCTTGGGCTATTCCCTTGCCCCGATCACCACGTCTCGATCCACCACGAGAAGAAGACATATTGATAAATGAAAGTAGTATGGACTTGGAATGAAATATGTATGAAGTATAAAAGAAGTGGTAAATTATGAGCACAACAACAAATATAGTAGATTAGTAGTGAGTAGAAAGTGTAGAATTGAAACGTAAACTTGCGCAATTAGAGAGAATAGAGAAATGAAGATTGAGAATGAAATCCTTGTTAACACAAGATTGGGGAATTAAAATTTGAATTCGGCCGAACCGCTGGTTTACCGCCGGAACCGGCGGTTCGTCCACGGTTTGCGTCAGAAAACCGACGGTTTATGACCGGTTTTGCAGGCCTAAACACTGCACCTACGACCTAGCCTCTGAAAAGTCACCGGAACCGGCGGAAACCGGCTGCCAAACCGGCGGTTTCTGACTAAAAACTGGCGGTTTCTGACGAAAACCACCGGTTCCCACCGAAAACCGCCGGTTTACCTAAACCCTACCTGAACCCCTACGAACCCCTAGCCTACTTTACACTGTGCGACCCTTTGAACCGTCGGTTCGAACCGCCGGTTCACGGTTCAAGATATTGCCGAACCTGAACCTTACGACCCGGGCCGGTTCATGAACCGGAGGTTCCGAACCGCCGGTTAACCGGCGGGCCGGGCCGGTTTGTGCATGCCTAGGCACAGGCCATTACGTACAACTCAGCATGCCTGAAAGGCACTCTGTATTGCATAGTAGAAAGCACACCTCCAATGGCCAATACTCTAGAAGCGGCTGTGTGGTGGGCTCTGCTTCAGGTTTTTACTTTCCGACCAGCAACGGGGCTTGGAGCGATGGTGTGTACTTGGAGTCAACAAAGCATCGTCCGAAGCGCAAAGGCAAGGGAAAGACAGTGACTTCAAGTAGTGCAGCAAACAAGGATATGGGCGTTGTTGGGACATCACTTGATACGACGAACAAGGCCATATTGTATAATTTATCAGAAATTCCCAATAAAAGTTATAGATATGCCTTCAATTAAATCTAGTTTTTAATTATGTAATTTAAGGATTTAAGCAATCATTCATAATAATCAATCAACAACAGAAATTCATCTGTACAAGTACATTTCAAATTAATACCTGAATAATCAATCGTGAACACTACCAGTATGAACTATTTTGAAGAACTTGGAAAATTAATTTAGAGCAAATCACTCATGTGCGCTTGCGTATCAAAAAACAAATACAATTATGTTTGAATCTTGTGCATACAACTTGTTGAGAGTTGACAAAGGAATTGGATGGTCTAAACAGAGAAAAAAAACCCAACAATATTACAGTAATTACTAAATGCATAGTTGATTCCAACTTTAGCCAAAGTCAAGTGGGCATTAAAAAGAGAAATTTCAAACGTAAAAACAAAAAAAAAAGTGGGCAACCAACCAACCAACCAAGAACGGTCATTAAATGTCAACATTACTTTATACATGAAGAAAAAAAAGAACCAAAACCCATCCTCCTAAACTTTCTTTTGACTATAATTATATAGAATACCACTTGCCATAAAAAAACAAATAAGAAAATTATTGAAAGAATGGAATTTTTGTATGGATATCAATGATGATATCTAGCAGATTAGTGTATAGATACAACACACGAGTGTCGCATTCGGATTAGTAGGGTGGGTGGGGAGGAACGAAAAGGGAAGCCAACTGATAAATAAACACCATCAAAATTGCAACCCTCCAAAAATTTCAACCAAACCATATTCCAGCCTTCCATCATCTTCTTCCGCCAACCACATTCAAATTTGAATTGCCTCGCCTCGCTCCGCCGGCACATTAACTGCAGTGGCTATAATGTATTGCGGAAGCAATGACTGAAGTCTGCTCTTTCATGGATGCAAGAAACTATCAGTACTTGAGCTCCGGCAGTTGGCTGGGACATGATCTTAGAATCGATGGCACGTTCCGTCTGCAAGCAGGGGACGACGACTTCTGGCCGTCCACCTCTTGGGAGGGTAGTGGTGGAGTTGTTGAGGCAATAGAAGTGGCGGCATTTCTTGACTCGCTCTTCATCACAAACTGATGTCCTTGAACTGGAGCATTACCGAAGTTTATACTATGAGTTTGGCCTTGAGAAGATTTCAGTTGAGGAACGTTCGAGGTGGTGGACTCAGGAGCTGCGCTTCTAGGGAAATTCTCCCATTTGGGGTGGAACGATGGAGGGTCGAACATAGGGCTGCTGCTGCTGCTACTCGGGAGTATGCCAGTAAGGAAAGATCCATGAATGTTATGAGGAGTTGAAGACTTAATTTGATGCATTTGGTGATCCTGAAGTTGAATCAGCTGATGCTGCTGAAAATTCGGGACAGAAACACCAGAAGACGTCTGAAATGGCTGGCTTCCGTTGAAGGAGGATGGAAGAAAATTAACAGTTCGAGTATCAAACTTGGGAGGTCCCATGGCCGAGAGGGCTGATATCTCTGAGCTAAAAGACTGACCACCACTGCCTAAGGACTTCCCTTCGGAATTCTGGAAATTTTTCTGGTGCATCTGATTACCATTCAGAGATGTGTCACGAAGCATATGAAACATACCAGAGCTCTGCGCCATGGATGAGAAGTTCAGCACTGGGGTCGCAGAAGAATTTGAACCGAAAGAGAGAGCATACGCCTGAGGAATCAGCTCGACTCTACCCTTGGAACCCTGTTGAGGAGGATCAATTTGCTTATTACCAGCAGCACCACTACCTACCGATGTAGGTGAATACATTGCATGGTTCATTTGTTGTGGAGAATTACTAGGTTTTGCAGAGTGAGATATAAAGCCAGGAGCAAGCGACACACCATTTTTCCAATTAACCTCCGCATTAGACTTGCTGGACGAGTAGGATGGCTGGACCGCCTTCTCTGACTGCAGATTTGCAGATATTGAAGTAAGGAATTTATTCTCACTGGTTTTAGCACTGGACTGTGGTTGCCTGTGTGATGACAAGTTCGTATTTGGAGAAGCTGACTGGGCTGAAGCATGAGAAGTGGTGAACTGCTGCTGATTAAATGTCAGGGAAGGATATAAAGAGGAGTTAAAGAAGGGCATCGAGTGTGATCCTCCATTAAAGGGTGGAATCGAAATGTTTGTTGAAATAGGGATCGACCCATTGTTCTGTAGTATGGCCATGTATGGGGAAGATTCATTTGAAGGCAACATTGGATGGATCAAGCTCAAAGCAGTTGATGCATTAGACAAAGGAATGTTCGGAAGACGCCCAGCTGAAGTAGACTGCAAAGTAGCATTTGCAGCTGAGGTTGCAGATTGGGGAGATCCAGAAGAATTGACTGGTGCCATCATTGTTGCTTGATGGTGCCCAAATGGCAACCAAAAACCGTGGCCATGCTACAACAATCAAGAATATTACCTAAATTTAGAATTGTGATTGTGATGAAAACTTGAAAGGAGGAACATGGGTACAGGCTTACCAAGAAACTAGAAGCTGAGGCTGGATGTGAAGCTTGTTGAAGCAAGGACTTAGTGCTTGTGGCATTTAAAGCCACGGCAGCATCAGAGCTCTTATCTTTTCCACTTCCAACAGAATCAATTGCCAAATTCTGCCCTCCTTGAAACTCTCGGAGAAACGGGTTTCCAGGGAAGAAATTTTGTGCTGGTGCTGTACTTTTTAGGGTCGGTGACTTGCTTCTACACAAAACAGCGGGACCAGTTGACAGAGACTCCTTGATGAGCTGCTGGTGGCAATGGATGCTTTGCGCGAGGAATTGATGTGCGGCGCATCTCTTTGGTCGAGGCTGGGAAAATTTAAATTGAGGGGGCTGCACATTTTCAAACACATGTAATGTAAACCACTAAAACAGTGAAATATCAATCAAACAAGAATATAAAGCACACCTGCATTATCATTGAAGATTTTGCGATTCCATTTCCAGGCATAGCTTGCAGAGGCGGCATAAATCTGCATATGAAAACAATTCAGCATTGGCAGCAGAGCAATAAAAAGAAGGAAGAAACGAGACTCTGTGTTACACACCCTGGATGAGGAAGAACACCAGGCCAGCTACTCATACCAATAGGGAAATGCAACAAGGAAGTTGGTGCTGCAATAAAGCCACATCTTAGTAAAATCTATGCATTCAAATTCTTGAAACCAAAATACTCAGATATTCAATATGGATTATTACATTGATTTTTGTTCTCCTTCCGACCTTGTTGCTGATTGCAATGCTTCTCGACATCAAGATTTAATTGTTGATCCTTTGCAGCAACCTCACTCTTCTGCATCGGATTTAGAAGTGCAAAAACATCAGTAATTTACTCCACAATTAAAAAACTGAAAAGAAATGCGGATTAAATAGTTCAGCATGCCTTTTGAACAGCTTGAGCCATAACGCTAGGATTAGTCCCCATATCCACCAAACCCTCTCTCTCCGGCGAAGAGAGCAAGGGAGATGACTGTTGAAGCACACCCATTAGAATTTGATAATCATAAGCCCAATTAAAGAATGAAAAGGACTTGAATTGAGGTACACACCATCAAATCAATCTCCAGCTTATTTTCCTTCTTAGCCTCAACAATAATTGCGTCATAATGCCTGCTCCGGCCAGCCCAACCAAAAATGCCATTAGAGGAGGTAGAGAAGAGAGAGAAACTCGGCTGAAATAAATATAATTAATTAATAGTAACAAAAAAATAGGGGTGCTCACGCTTTTGTCACTGTCGGATCCTGAATATCACAAGCATTTACTTTAACACATGATGGCGATTCGCTTTCTTTTGGATACCCCACTTTAACTTTATTCACAAACCCATTTACACTCATTGCTGTGTCATCCGGAAATCTCTCTTTCTCAATCCTTCCATCTTTCTTTAGCTCTTTCATCGAGTCGCCCATATCTCTTCCAGCATTCACTTTTTTTGATGGCTCATTTTGAACTGAAAAGGCGTTATTCTCATCCTGGCCACAATCAGCTTTTGACATCTTTAACTCTGTAATCCACCAATCACAGAGTTACCAAAAAAAACTTTTCGATGCCACAACTGTTCCCGAACTCTTATTAATTTAGATCGTAATAGAAATCACAGAAAATTACCGTCGCTAGCTGGGATTAATCTATCTCTGTCAACATTTTGTATTTGCGAAGATTGGAGTTGGGATTGCGACTGAGATTGTTTCATCAGATCGAACAGAGCTTCAGCAACCTCGATCTCAATGTCATCTTCAATCGCCGATTGCTTGGGATTTGAAATCGGCATTCTTCGCTCCGAAAATTTCTGCCAAGTAATATCCACGTCAGAAGCCATCGCATCAAACACAATGTTCTACAAAAAAAGTCGTAGGAAAAACTAAATCTGAAATAACTAACCACCTTCTTCTTCATCGAGTCACCGGAACCAATCAGACTCACCGCCGCTCGCAAAGGTGAAATTCTCCGTAGGCTCAAGTCCTCTCCGAAGCCTCCGCTCGCTGAATTGCAGTACTCTTGCAACCTCTTAGCCGAAGCTATAGAAAACAAAAATTAAAATTAACCAAGGGAATCAACAACATTAAAAGAAGAAGAAGATGACGACTAGATCACTTACAAGAGCGAGCTCTTCGAGGTACAGGAACACCGAGCATTTCATCGGCGGCGGATTTCAGAACAGGCGATGACCGGAGCGTACGGAGGCCCCGCCGATTATTTGACAGAGAAGAAGACGCCGGCGAGATTTGATTTACCCGATCCTGCTGATGAATCCTCATCTCCTCTTCCTCTTCAAAGTACTCTTCGTCACTCGAGTCCGTACTCTCGTTCTCTCTGTAGCTCTCACCGCCATCACTCCTCTGCTGCGCCGCAGACCTATCGATTCTCCTCCGCTTCGGAAACTCGCGTTCACGGTTCTTCTCGATACCTGCTCTCGATCTCCTAACCTGACGGTCTCCTGCAGTTCCATCTGTCTATCCTCGTCTGTAAAAATCCATAAACAAGGATTGCAAAAACACAGATAAATCAATAAAAAAAATCGAATACAGAGATTTTTTTTTGGAGTTTTTCTCACCGATTGAATCTCTGAGAGTAGTAATACTTTGGCGTCTTCTCGGCAAACAATTAGCGGCGGAGACAGTCGCTCTTCGTGAATCTCTGTTCCTCTCCATCACTGCAATTGTCCTCCCGTGAATCTCAAAATTCACCGGATTTCCACCATTATCACCGGCGGAATGAAATGAATCAGAAGAAATGAAATTAAGGAAACTGCAAAAACACTCCGATATTTACACAAAATGAAACTGAATTCGTTGAAAATCTCTCCCTCTCTGCTTCATTTTTTGGGCGCCCTCTCTCTCTCTTTCTTCTCTGCACTTTTTTTTATCTCTGGTCTCATCTAATAATCTGTAATTTATTGTTATTTTAAAGTCTCACGCGAAACCTACTCCTGAGCCGAGTTGGACGGCATCGATTTCTCTCTCGTCCACGAAACGTCAGATGCGCCGTCGGATCAAATTTTGATCCAACAGCCAATATCAGCCTGTGCCAACGTGGCACATCTGTGACTATTTAATTCCTCATTGCCACGTTTGCTCAGGATACCATACAAATATGAAATTGAAGTCCTAATTTATTTTCCTCCATTTTTAACTGTTCAAAAATATTTAATACTGACAGATGTGACTATTTAGTAACTAATTATTTATATTCCACTTCTTTACTTTCATGGTACAGCTCTGAATTCCAAATCTCTTAATATTTCCCATCTTTCTATTCCAAAAATAGAGTACAAGAATAAATTTTATTTCCTAACTGTAATTATAAAGTGAAGACGTGCCCTGCCCTATTCTATCAATTAATTTGTGGTTTATTGTGGTAATACATTATTAATTTATGGCATTGAATAATCGAAGTAAAATGAGTTATGGTAAATATTACGGTAATACAATATCCGACAATAACAACAATTAAAGTAAAAGGAGTTCTGGTAAAATGTTGTGGTTTTGTTGTGGTAATACATAATCTGACAATATCACATGCGATAATTAAGTAAAATGATATATGAACATTAAATAATGAAATAAATTAATATGAGTCGGTTACTTATTATTATTTTTATTTAAATTTTAGTTATAGATAAATAGAAAAATCAATTCAATAAGAATAATGTAATGTATATTCAATCTAATAAAAGTGATAAAATTCAGAAGAATTCATTTTAGCTTCTGTATGATATCCCTTAAATTTTTCTCTCAACTAGTAATAAAATATGATGCTAAACTATGGGAATAGAAGTTGTATTTTTTAACTTTGATTTTGTATACAAGGTGAAAAGGAAGTTGAGCAGAATTTGGCTTGGAAAATCTTACTTTTAGGACTTGGCCATAAAACCCTGCATCATGGCACAAACCATGCGCTCAAGGGTTGAGACGCGCGGTCCGTGCCAAAGTCTCGGAAAAGGTGTCTCACTATTTCCACATGGCCGCACAGGTCGTGGTTTAGGCCTGTGGTCTCACATGGTCCGTGTTAGACTCATCAACTCCAATTCTCATCTACGGTACATAAGTCGTGCCGCTCTCGTTCACTCGCGTACGGACTGTGATCTCTTCTTTGTCTTTTATGGACATCAAATTCGTGTCTTTTTATCTTTATCCCTTTTAAAGCCATTACTTCAAATTCAATAAACTCATCACCATATAAAATTATTAGGAACTAACTCAACCTATAAAAATCTAAATCAAACAAAACAAGATGAGAATAATCCTCAACTATCACATAAAATGTGTTTATCAATCCCAAAACTTAAATACTATATTTATCCATATAAATGACATATTTAGATAATGACACAAAATTTTAAAAAATGATGTGTCAGTTGTTGCTAATAATAATGGGGCGGAAAACTAAAGTGATCCGCAATCCCAAAGGGTTGGTGACAGCTAAATGGTCTGGCGGAATCATTCGACCACATAAGTATGTTATTCATAAATGCTGAATGTAAATTTGGACTATTTAGCATGCACAAGTGGATTATATATGCTTTTTTTAAAAATTTGAACAATATATAATATATTTAATTTACTTTATATTTTGATTTTTAAGTTTGACACACAAATTGAGTGTGTAGTACTCTTTGCAAAACAAACTTGAGTTACTCTCAAGGTCGTTTACTCTTAAAAATTAAGCCTAAGATAAATATTAGTATATATTAATTTCAAAATTATTTTGAAGGATAGAAGTTTTGGGTTATCCTAAAAGATTTTAATAGCTCAATTAATTTTGCTTAGTTCTTTATCCTATTGAAATGTGGAATTGAAGAAATCCTAATAATATAGATAAAATAAGTCAATGTTCTTATCCTATTTATGAACTAGGTGTGTTTACCCAGGAAAAAAAATGAACTGTTATTGTTCTCTAAAAATTTCACATTCAACTAAAGATTCGCGAGTGCTGGAGTATTACCTAATTCCAAATTTCAAATACCATACAATAACAAGGGAATAATAAAATATTCGAATATTTTTATGGGAAATCTAAAATTTGTCTCCATTAATAGAAAAAATGTTACGCTAGAGTGCCGTCGTATAATAATAAAAAATTAAAAAGATCTAGTGATGCTTACTTGATTTGTCCCTCCGTCCCGGGCTACTCGCCCCTTTCCTTTTCGGCACGGAGATTAAGGAATAAGTGTATAGGAAAGTAAAAAATGACAGCTGTAGGTGAAAATTTTTACTAAAAATGGAAAGAGTGCAAGTAACTTGGGACGCCCAAAAAGGAAATAAGTGCGGGACAGTGGGAGTACTAGAAAATATGCAATGTTGATATATTTATATCACAAGTTGGAAAGATAAAGCAGACGTGTTACACTCACCCTCCACTTTTGAATTTAACGAAAGGAAATTACTAAACAAAGATGACACAACAAAGTCGTCGAAGAAGTATGATGGAGTAATATTTAATTGTATACTACTAAACTATTGCTGCATTTTATATTGAATATCTGTGCATGAGCTCAAGATACTTTTGCCAAAGTATGCTCAATCCTTTATTACGAATTGACTAATTGTGTGGTTAGTTATTTTATTTACGTGATTAATCTGGAATTTCCTTGATAGGGAAGCTATACAACACTTGTCAATTGTTTTTAAGTCAAGAATTTTATTGTTAAGGGGTTTCAAGTTATTAAAGTGGTGGGTTAGTTTTTTTTTTATTTTTTAATAATTTAAAAAATATACGAAGGTGGAAATAACTCCTATACTAAGAAAGAAGGAAATTACAACTGATGTCAAGAGGGATCAAACTCGGCACCTCATACAATAATGTCTAAACTTCTTGCCGTTAGGACAAAGTGGTGGATTAGGTTACATCTTTAAGCTTTATATTTTTGTGGGGAGAATCAATGAAATTTCACAATAAAATTTAGTATATTATTAAAGCATCAACAATAAGGGTGAAAACTTGGTGGATTACATCTTTTAAGGTTTAATTTTTTGAGAGAGAATATTATTTTTATCAATAATTGATGAAAATTCGCAATAAATTTTATATTACTAAGGGCATCTGCAATAAGGTCGGAAATTCTGCCACCTACTACCGCATGCGATAGAATTTCTGGCCTTATTGCAAGGTCTTTTTTTTACGGCCATCGGAAGAAAACACCCGAGGTGCGCAACTGGCGTTGTGGTTGTTATAGTAGTGGAGTAATTTTTTAAAATTTTGTAAAATTTCACACGTATCACAAAAATTACAAAATCCACCGATTTGTTTTTAGAGCCAAAATTCATTCACTAAGGTCTATTTTAGTTAATATTTTCTTTACTTTTTTATTGGTCATTAAATATTTATTTATCATCATTTATGAGATATACTATTGATTTTTCATTAAACTTTAGTTTCGTTACTGTCGTCTCTATCTATGTATATGGACTAAAAATCACAGGTAAATGAATTAATAAGGCTAGAAGAATGAAAAGTATGAAACAAACGCTTGCTTATAATAGTATATTGTTTGTTCATAAAGTTATAAGCGAGCAGTAGTATGAACTAGTATTTGATTATAATACTACTACTCCTCCCTCCGTTTCACCGTAGTTGAGGCGAAACTTTTCGTTACGGAGTTTAAGAAAGAGAGGTTGAGTGTGTTGAATAAATAGATAAAATAAGTAAGAGAGAGAAAAAGGTGGAGAGAATAAAGTAGAAAGTGAATAAAGTAGAGAGAAAAAAGTAAGAAAGAATAAAGTAAGAAAGAGAAAATAATTACTATTACATATGAAAACGACTCAACTATGAAGAAACTTCCCGAAATTGAAAAATGACTCAACTATGAAGAAACGGAGGGAGTATAAGTTTGCCAACCTTATCGATATTGGAAGAAATTTAGTTTACATTGGGTCTGCATGTATAATTGGTATGACAGTGACACTATCATAGCCTATAATTATATTTGTCTATGTGCATGCATATACAGTCAATGCAACTCAACTAGCACAAAAAGGACTATATATATCTCATCCCCAAAAACCATTTAACTGAATTAATAATTTCAAGTAATTAATGAAAATTCGAACCCCAATAACATAATTATGACACAAATAAAACTACATTAACTAATAAGTTTGTTTGGATTATGGCGAATATAGTGGAGTGGAGTCTTTTCTGGATTCATAGCCTACCAAGACAGTTAATAACTTAGAAAATAAGAACTACTTTTCTGACACCCCCTTTTCTTTTTCCATTTTTCAACTATTGTCTTTTCTCAGTATTTATATTATATTGACAAGAGTGTATTGAAGAAATATAATTCTTATTGAGGGATCTATTTCTTTATGTGGTGTAGTTAATTACATTATCTTAACATCTTATGCACTGAGCACATGATGCCCTTTTTAATACAGGAGGTGAAGAGGGAGCTTTTTGAATGAAAAAATGATGAAGAATTTTATCAATTTTGAAAATTCTATCTATTTTTTTATCTTCTATCTGATAATTTCTTGTATTTTTTTTTCATCTAATCAATTTATTTTTATGTTCCGAATTGATTAGCAAATTTCTTTTTTAAAGATTTTTTTAGTTAAATGGTTTATTAACTTGTACTCTTTTATTTTCTTTGTTTGAGTTCAATTAAATTGCTTTTAGTTCAGATTGTATCAAAGTCTATACATTCCTTGTGAGTCTGGCGCCTTCAAAATGGGTGGAACTATTTAAATAGCAGCAGTAGTATTTTTTTTATCGTATCATCAACTCCGGATTCTCCCTATAATTATGTGGACTGTGGTTTATAGTTATAATTAGCTCAAGTCAAATGAAAATATAATTGCAACTATAATTGCAAATAATAAATACCGATAAAATAAAAATTCTATAACTGACATATTCATTATTCAGTATTATACAAAAAATCAAATGGAGAGTTATAATATTCCATAAAATTATATTGACAATAATTATCAGTTTCCAAACTAGCCATAACTATAATGACGCTTCAAACAATATCATTATTATTGGTGTCTCATCTAAAATTAGAAAACACATACGGAAGCATTCTTAAAAAAACAAAAGAATTTAAGTTAATTTTTCATTCATTTATGAACACTTTCTTTTGCATCCCTTTACTATTTATCGTTGTACTTGTACTATTCCTCTCAATCCAAAAATCCATAAGAATTTTTTTTATATTTGGACAATAATACTACTCCTAGAAGAAAAGTCGTACGGCGAAAGCTTAGCAGCCGCGTGCTTAACGGTTGCATTAAGCACATACCACGTGTAGACGTGCTTAAGTACTAAGCTCACTGTTATGGATTTGGGGCCAAACTGCAACTACTAATGAATTCAGGGACTGATATGCAATTCCTCGGGGACTAATCTGCAAATTCTTGCAACTTTCTGTTTTAAATTTCCCTCTCATTTTGAGGTATTAAAAGCTGAAGAATTAGTTAGAGATTTTATCACTTCTTCTGTAATCGAGCTGGATTTTAGTTGAGAGCAAAAGTGTTTTTCATCTCATGTGAGCTTGAGTTCTATCTCCACATTGAATAAAAGATTCCTCGTCGTTTTCTCATTGAGTTCTTGGCGTTTCTTCGTTAAACTCATTTCAATCAATTGTGTGTGTTGTCGATCTTACTATTCGTTCCATTGTTGATCTTGACTTTGTTCGAGATTCGATCGCGTTACATCAGAGTTCACAAATTGGCGCCGTGTGTGGGAACGGAAGAAGACGACGCATTCGACAATGTCTACCGCGAAATTTGATGTTGAGCGTTTCACTGGCGAAAATGATTTTGGCATTTGGAGATTGAAAATGAGAGCTGTCTTGATGCAGCAGGGAGTCTGGGATTATGTGAAATCCAAGACGGATAAGAAGGGAACACAGGAAACTGATGCGGCGAAAGCGCAAGAGATGGAGTACAAGGCTTACAGCTCCATCGTCTTGTGCCTCAGTGACAGGGTTTTGAGGGAAGTCCAGAAAGAGGATGATGTCGCAGGAGTGTGGGAGAAATTGGAGAAGATTTATATGGAGAAGTCGATTTCGAACAGATTACACCTCAAGCAAAAGCTGTTCAATTTCAGATTCTCTGACTCCAAGAATCTTGGAGATCAACTTGAAGAATTCAGGAAGTATGTAGATGATCTTGAAAGTGTGGATGGTGCCATGAAGGATGAGGACAAGGCTTTGATGTTATTGAATGCTCTGCCTCCAAGTTTTGAGCAGTTTAAGGACTCAATACTACTGGGGAGAGATTCGAAGGTAACTTTGGAAGAGGTATTCTCTGCTTTAAAATTGAAGGGAATGCAGAAATCTATCAATAAACCTATTGATCAGGCTGCTGAGAGTCTGAGTGTTAAGGCAGCATCAAAGAAGCCGTTTAAATTCAAGAAACCCTCATCTCAGAAATGGAAGCCTCCAGCCACAAAGGATGCAGATCAGAAAGAGACCAGGAGCTGTTTCTGGTGTAAGAAACCAGGCCATATCAAACAAAATTGTTTTGCTTGGAAAAAGAAGCAGGCTGAGAACAACAGAGAAGAGGGTACAACTGCTCTCACTGAAGAAGTTGAAGAAGCAAGAGCCCTCAATGTGGTTAAAAGCAGCCCAATATCCAAGGTATGGATAATGGATTCTGGATGCAGTTTCCATATGTCATCAAATATTGAATGGTTCTGGAATCTGAGAGAATCAGATGGCTCGGTTTTATTAGGTGATGATCATGTATGTGAAGTCAAGGGTGTGGGGGATATATGTTTGAGAATGGATGATTGATCTTTAAGAACATTAACAGATGTCAGATTTATTCCATCTATCAAAAGAAACCTGATATCCTTGGGCCTTCTTGAAAAGAAAGGTTATAGGTTGACTCTATATGGTGGAGAGATGCTTGTGACAAAGGATGGCCAGATGGTAATGAAAGCTATCAGAAACAATGTTCTTTACTATCTAAAGGCTGAAGCAATTGATGGATCAGTTCACTCAACTCAAGAATCCATCAATTGGCATGCAAGGCTTGGCCACATTGGAGACACTGGAATAAAACAGCTCTTCAAACAAGGTATGATTAAGATGCCTAAGTCTAAGACACCAGTGGATATAGGATCATGTGAAGAGTGTATCCTAGGAAAGAGTAAAAAGCAGCCGTATGGAGTGGGAAAACATATGTCAAAGGAGCCTCTCCAATATGTTCACAGTGACATTTGGGGCCCTGCACCAGTAAACAGCATTAGAGGAGGTAGATATTTTTTTTATCATTTGTTGATGACTTCTCAAGAAAGATATGGATAGTGATTATGAAAGAAAAATCAGAAACTTTCCAGAAATTTCAGCAATGGTGCACAGAGGTTGAGCTGGAAAAGGAAAGGCCACTGAAATGCCTAAGAACTGACAACGGTTTGGAGTTCTTGTCCCATGAGTTTGATGAGTACTGCAGAAACAAAGGGATTAAGAGACATAGGACAGTTCCTCGCAACCCACAACAAAACGGGGTTGCTGAGAGGGCAAATAGAACTATCCTAGAAAAGGTGAGGTGTATGCTGATATCCTCTGGTATGTCAAAGCCATTCTGGGCAGAAGCAGCTTCAACTGCTGTTGTTTTGATCAATAAGTCCCCATCAGCTGCAATAGAGAATGAAACTCCAGATAGCAGATGGTATGGCAGTGCTGGGGATTATTCAAGGCTGAGGCCGTTTGGATGTAGAGCTTATGCTCACATAAAGCAAGATAAACTGGAACCTAGGGCTCTCAGGTGTGTGATGATTGGTTATCAGAAGGGAGTCAGAGGCTATAGGTTATGGTGCTGTGAGGAAGGGAACAAGAAAGTAGTGATTAGCAGAGATGTGATCTTCAAAGAATCTGAAATGCCTTTCCTCAACAAAGATACTCAGAAAGTTCATTTTGAGATGGAGAATCAGAGAGCAGCCACAAATGCAGCTCAGAATGATATAGGTGCTACGAGTGAAGTCACTGATGGACCTTCTGGGAGCCATGTTGAAGCCAGAACTCCAGAAAGAATTATTGCTAGAGACAGAGCAAGAAGAAACATAAAGCTTCCTTCTAGATTTAATGATTATGACATGATGCACTATGCTTTAGCAGTGGCTGAGGAGATGGAATATCATGAACCCTCAACCTACAAAGAAGCAATTAGAAGTCCAAAGAAGGATCAATGGCTGTTAGCAATGCAGGAAGAGATTGATAGCCTGTATAAAAACCACACATGGATCTTGGTGCTGAGGCCTACTGATCAGAAAACAGTAGGATGTAAGTGGATTTACAAGAAGAAGGTTGAGGCTTTCAACAACAATCAGATCAGGTTCAAAGCTAGATTGGTGGCTAAGGGATTCACACAGAAAGAAGGGGTGGACTACAATGAGATTTTTTCACCTGTGGTCAAGCACAGCTCCATCAGAATTTTGCTTGCAATTGTTGCACATAGAGATTGGGAATTGGAGCAACTCGATGTTAAAATAGCTTTCCTTCATGGAGAGCTTGAAGAAAAGATCTACATGGAACAACCACCTGGCTTCATTCAACCAGGAGATGAGGGAAAGGTCTGTCTATTGAAGAGAAGCTTGTATGGCCTGAAACAAAGTTCAAGGCAGTGGTATCTGAGGTTTAATGAGTTCATGCAGAAGATTGGGTTTGAGAAATCTTTGTATGATCACTGTGTATTCATCAAAAGAAGAGGTGGAGTTGTTGTGGCATATCTACTGTTGTATGTAGACGACATGTTGATTTCTGCTGAGCATAAGGAAGAGGTGGAGCTAGTGAAATCTGATCTGAAATCTGAGTTTGAGATGAAAGATCTTGGGAATGCTAAGAAGATTCTTGGGATGGAAATTATTAGAGATAGAGATCACAATAAGATATGGCTGACTCAGAGGGATTATATCAGTAATGTGATCAAGAAATTTCAGATGGATCATAGTAAGCCAGTGAGTCTGCCTCTGAGTCCACAGTTTAAACTCAGTGTGAATCAAAGCCCCAAAGATGATGATCATAAGAGAGAAATGGATAAGATCCCATATGCAAACATTGTGGGAAGCATCATGTACACCATGGTGTGTACAAGGCCAGATATCAGCCAAGCAATAAGTGTTGTGAGCAGATACATGGCTGATCCAGGTCTGGAACACTGGCATGCTTTGAAATGGATATTGAGGTATCTCAGTGGTACTCATGATTATGGAATTCTATTTGATGGAAGTAAGAAGGTTGAGGGGCAGCTTCTGTTGGGGTACTGTGATTCTGATTTTGCAACCAACATTGACACAAGAAAATCCCAATCCGGCTATGTTTTCTGTATGTATGGAGCTGCAGTAAGTTAGAAATCGAGTTTGCAATCTGTAGTGGCACTCTCAACAACTGAAGCAGAGTATATTTCCATGGCTGAGGCTGTGAAGGAGAGAGCATGTGGTTGAAGGGGATCTGCTCTGATTTTGGAGTTGATCAAGAGGCTGTGACAGTGTTGTGTGATTCAAATAGTGCCATATGTTTATCAAAGCATCAGACATTCCATGAGAGGAGTAAGCATGTGGATGTCAAACTACATTTTATAAGGGATGAGGTTGACAAAGGCTCGGTGAGAATTGAGAAGATAGCAACTGAGCACAATGCATCAGATATGCTTACAAAGGTGTTGCCAACATCAAAGTTAAGGTACTGTATGGATTTGATAAGTCTGATCCAGCTGAAGTGAAGTGAAGATGTTATGAATGGTCTGTTGATAGTCCAGTTATGTCCCAAAAGGTGGAGATTTGTTATGGATTTGGGGCCAAACTGCAACTACTAATGAATTCAGGGACTGATATGCAATTCCTCGGGGACTAATCTGCAAATTCTTGCAACTTTCTGTTTTAAATTTCCCTCTCATTTTGAGGTATTAAAAGCTGAAGAATTAGTTAGAGATTTTATCACTTCTTCTGTAATCGAGCTGGATTTTAGTTGAGAGCAAAAGTGTTTTTCATCTCATGTGAGCTTGAGTTCTATCTCCACATTGAATAAAAGATTCCTCATCGTTTTCTCATTGAGTTCTTGGCGTTTCTTCGTTAAACTCATTTCAATCAATTGTGTGTGTTGTCGATCTTACTATTCGTTCCATTGTTGATCTTGACTGTGTTCGAGATTCGATCGCGTTACATCAGAGTTCACACTCACTGTTGCTTCTGCTCATTAAGAGCATCTCCAACCATTTACACTAAATTTAAACCCATTTTAGTGTCAACGTCACATCAAATATGATTTTACTCCAACCATTTACACTAAACACAAACTTAAAAGAATATTCTCTATATTATGTTTTTTTTACTCACAAAATTTGAAAAAACTCTTAGGTTTGAGTTTAGTATACACATAAAGATATGTATTTTTTTATCCAAAAACCAAAATGGAATTGATTTTAGAGTACTATTCGAACAAATTATGGTATCTACTATGGGGAGCCAGCGGCTATAGCCGAGGGTTGGGGCGGAGGGCGGACTGGCTATAGTGGAGAAGTTGTCCGCCCGCAGAGCGGACACCGAAATGGGGGCGGTAGGGGGCGGACGGGCTTCAGCCGACTCCGGGGCGAGGACGCGGCGAAATGGGGGCGGACGCGGCTATAGGCGCGGCGCCTATAGTGGCGGCACCGACCGCCGCGGCTATAGCCGATTTTAATTTTTTTTTTACATTTCAATTTTAAATTTAAATTTAATTTTAATTTTAATTCTAATTCTACTTCGTATAGTCGTGTTCTTCTAATTACGTATAGCCCGATAAATTTGTTCACAATTACTTGAAACATTATAAAATGAAAGTTGATTATAAAATTTGGGGGCTATTGGAGGTGTCCACTATAGTGGCGGACACAAAATTTTGGGGCTATGGACAACAAAACTGGGGCTATGAACAAAAACTGGGGCGGGGCTATTGGGCGTGTCCGCCTTATAGTGGACACTCTTACCTATCTCATTTTAAGTTTCAGTGTATCCTTAGAGATGGTCTAAGAACGCATAGTCACACATAACTAAGTGTTTGAGTATACAGCAAGGTTGATTAATGGGTGACTAACATGTGGCCCCTCATTTTGTTTTTTATTTTCATTTTTCTTTTGATTTATATACATACTCGTATTCCTACAATCTGATTTCTCACTTAAAATTTTCTCTATTATTTTTTTAATTTAATTATAATATAATTTGATTAATTATGTACTACTCCCTCCGTCCCACTTTAGAAGTCACATTTGAGTTCAGTATGAATTTTAAGAAATGTAAAGGAAAGTTGATGAAAAAGGATAGTGGAATGTGAGTCCTACTTTTAGTTTTATAATAAAATGTGAGTGGAAAAAAGTTAGTGGAATGTAGGGTCTAATATACCATTTATCGAATATTCCAACCGAGACTCTTAAAGTGGAACAGCCAAAAATGATAAACCGGAACTCTTAAAGTGGGACGAAGAGAATAATTTTTAGTGCTTTAGTGAAATTATGAATTTGTAAATGAGTTGGGTAATTTCAATTTGCCTTAGGGTTAGAATTCTTAAAGTCTATAATATAGATACAAAGCCATTGGTTTTTCTGAGAGGGTGAGGTGTAGTTGTCACAAAAAATCTGTGTGTCGAGGGATCTAGAATCTTTTTGGAATGGTATTGGGATTTGGGGGCTATGGTTTTTTTTGTGATAATATATTGTTTTGGAATGCCCTTCATATAAAAGTAGAGTTTCTACAAGAGATAGTTTGGCGTAAACAAGGGGTGGATAAAATTTGTGTGTTGTATGTGCTCACATCACTTGTAAGAAGATATTGATTGTCTTTTGTGTTCAATTGGCAAATTTTTCTTTTCAATATGACTTGGAATTAAATTGGTGAGTTATAATAAACTAATACTGATTCAAAATTCGCTCATGGAATAATTTTGTTTCATCGTCATCACCACGTTTTTTATTCATTTACATGGCTAGATAATTTTTTTCATGATTATGAACAAAAATGTCGAAATTTAGGCTAACAACATGTAATGTACAAAATATAATGTGTTTCCTTCTTTTTTATATAAAATAGTGTGTTTGCACCGTGAATATTAGAAATGGACTACTCACCTTTAGAGCATTGGAGCATCCACAATGGCCGGCACTCGCCAGTTTGCTCGCCGAACCATTGTAACCGGCGAGCGCCATTTCGGCAAAAAAATCGGCGAGCGCACGCCGATTCGCGAGCGCTGGGCGATGCGCTCGCCGGTCCGCTCGCCGCCATTGCAGGCTCCGGACCGGCAAGCCATCGGCGAGCGAAATTTTCTTTTTTTTTAAAAATTTTTCGAAACACTATATATACGCGCTTTGCACGTCATTTTCATTCGCACCACTTGTTTTAACGAGTACTTTCTCTATCTTAATGTATTTTTTAATGTATTTTTTTTAATTTAAATAATATTATTGAATTTTCGCATATCTGTGTCGTAAATTTAATTCCGTATTTTGTGTGATTGTCAATTATTTGTTTTATATAATTAGGAGTGATGTGGTTGGGCTATTTGCTTGTCCTGATGATGTGGCAGGAGGATTTTTAGTGCTGATGATGTGGCAGGAGGAGTCTATGGCTGGGCTATTGCTGGGCGAAAGCCATTGTGGATGCTCTTAGCAATGGGGCGACCTAAAGCCCACCCTATGCACCGCCACGTCAGCATTTTATCCTCATACCCCTCCACCTGCAGTGGGGCGCCCTATAAGCCGCCCTAAATGGCGCTCTAAGCATTTTCTTTATTTGAATATTTAAATAACTACAAAATTTGGAAAAAAACATTCATTTCATTTAAAATTAATACATTACAATAGGAATTAAAAATATACTCATTCTCAACGACGGCGGTTACGGGCCCAAACTTCTTCAACCATGTCGTTCATGAGCTGAGCATGGTCTTGTTGATTGCGCATTGAGGCCTGTCTAGACAGAACCTCATTGAAGCCCGTCGGTAATCCTCGAGCGTGGGGCGCGGTCGCCGTGCTGGAGCTAGATCCACCTTCACGTCGGCCCAATCGATGACGCTTCCACCTTCATGTTCGACTATCATGTTGTGCAAGATTAAGCACGCATGCATGACTTCGGCGATGACTTCCTTGAACAAGAGACGCGCCGACCCTTTCACTATTGCCCACCGTGATTGGAGCACACCAAATGCCTGCTCCTCATCCTTCCGCGCCGCCTCCTGCTTTGCGCAAATAAAACTCTCTTCTCACCCATTGGGAAGCTGATCATCTTCAGAAAAACAGGCCACCTTGGGTGTATGCCATCGGCCAAGTAGTACCCCATGTGATATTGGCGCATGTTGGCAGTGAACCATTGCTCGGTGAAGAGGGTGGATGAGTTGAGGACGTTGATGTCGTTGTTCGACCCCGCTACACCGAAGTAAGCATGCCAGATCCAGAGCCGATAGTCAGCGACGGCTTCGAGGATCATCGTCGGGTGGCTGGCATTGTATCCACTAGTAAATTGGCCTATCCACGCCCTCGGGCAATTCTTCCACTCCCAGTGCATACAGTCGATGCTCCCTAGCATCCCAGGAAAGCCGTGCGCTGTCTCGTGCATCTTCATCAGGCCCTGGTAATCCACAGCAGTCGGCTTTCGCAAATATGTGTCACTGTAAGCCTCCACAACTCCCCTACAAAATCTCTTCAGGCACTCGAGGCCAGTTGTCTCCCCGACGTGAAGGTACTCGTCGAACATGTCCCCCGTGGTGCCGTAGGCCAACTGCCAGAGTGCAACCGTGCACTTCTGCAACGGCGTAAGTCCGGATCTACCGAGGCATCTTCTCGATACTGGAAGTATTCATCACGTGACTCCAACGTCTGGACAATGCTGAGAAAAAGATAACGATGCATTCTAAACCGGCGGTGAAAAACAGTCGGGCCCCACTTGTGGTTGCTCGGCAAAATAGTCTGCAAATATACGTTCGTGAGCTACGGCGTGTTCGCGGTGGACAAATGTCCGACGTCGAATAGGCCTGGGGATCTGCTTCGCCGCCGCCGCCTCCTCCTCGTGCTGCATTTCGGCTAAGCAATCCCCCATTGCGTCATTGACGGCATCGAATAAGGCTCGCGTCAAGGTCCGACTAACGCCCTCCGAGGTACTCCAGTCGTCTTTGTGGTTCATTTTTGTTTGTGAGAGATTATTGAAATATTCGTATGGAATGTGAGAGATGAGAGAAATGTTCGTATGAAAAATAGAATGACAAACGAGGTTTAAATAGACAAAAATTCAAAAAAAAAAAAACAAAACGCGTTGCATCGTCCGCGTCGCCCACGATGGGCGGACGACGACACTGTGGGTGCGCGGACGATGCCCAATGCATCGTCCGCGCCCTATAGATCATCCGCGGACGATACGCAGACGATAGGGCATCGTCCACGCTATCGTCTGCCCACTGTGGGCGACGCGGACGATGCAACACGTTTTTTTTTTTTTTTTTTTTTAATTCCGAAAAATTTATTTATATAAATACCTTAAGTTAGGATATTTACATTAAGCTTTCATAATCTTAAGGACATCAACATTTGATACCTTAAACTGCAATCATTTTATTATATAAAAAATAATACTAAAACATTTTAGGTATATATTAAGAAAAGATTTAACTTTTTTATTAGTACATAACTATTTCTAAATCAATCTCAAAATCACATTTGAATTTTTCATATAATTTTCATTCATCTAATTTTTATTACTAAAACATAATGTACGAAATAGTAAATTTATTTATATATATATATATTTAATTTGAAATATCAGAATATTAATATGTACTGTACTGTACTGTACTGTATATGTAGATTTATCTTTTATTCAGTTATTAGGCTTGATTTGGGCCAATCAATAATCCTCTGTGGGCCTAATGAGAAAGACCAACAATATCCTACTATTCTGAGCCTATAATATCTGGTCCACATCATCTAAAATTCTGGGCTTCAATTCAAATAACAATATATTTTATTCATACGAGTAATTACAGAGGCACATCCATCATTTAAATTTCTTTCTTCTATGACATTACAGAACAAACTTAATATTTTCAAAATGATGCGAATTTAAGTATTATTATGACATCTTACTGAAACAAAAAATGAAAGTAAAATTAAAAAAATTCAGATTGTTGGAACCGTATATTACTCCATTCTTACCTAAAAAATATAAACTTTTAGTTAGGCACGAGTTTTAATACACAATTGGTAAAATAATGCTCCAAAATATGAAGAGAAAGGGCAGTGAAAATTAAGATACACATTATCAGGGACGGAGATAGCCTAGGCCAAGCCGCCGCTTCAGCGGGGGCTTGGCCGGTGCCATCCTTGTAGATTCGGTTACAGTGTTTTTATGCTTTATTTTACAGAGATAGAAGGAATTGATGAAAGAAGATGATGAAGAAAGAGTGGAGAGAGAGGAGTATGATTATGAGTCATGACCTTAGGAATAGAGTTCACCGTTTGTCACCATTCTTTTGTTTTGTGGGATTAGGAAAATATTAAAAATTGACATAGTTGATCTCACTTTTTAGGCAGCAATAAATTTTACCGGTGCCATCCTTGTAGATTCGGTTATAGTGTTTTTATGCTTTATTTTACACAGATAGAAGGAATTGATGAAAGAAGATGATGGAGAAAGAGTGGGGAGAGAGGAGTATGATTATGAGTCATGACCTTGGGAATAGAGTTCACCGTTTGTCACCATTATTTTGTTTTGTGGGATTAGGAAAATATAAAAAATTGACATAGTTGATCTCACTTTTTTAGGCTGCAATAAATTTTACCGGTGCCATCCTTGTAGATTCGGTTACAGTGTTTTTATGCTTTATTTTATAGAGATAGAAGGAATTGATGAAAGATGATGATGGAGAAAGAGTGGGGAGAGAGGCAAGAGGAGTATGATTATGAGTCATAACCTTGGGAATAGAGTTCACCGTTTGTCACCATTCTTTTGTTTTGTGGGATTAGGAAAATTTTAAAAATTGACATAGTTGATATCACTTTTTTAGGCAGCAATAAATTTTATTTTACCAAATTTTTTATTAGTTAAATTAAATCCAATATATTTACATGGATATATTGCCAATCTAAACGTACTACGGAGTATAGTTTAATGGTGCAAAATGAGTAGTACTAATAAAGAAGACATTGACTTAATTTTTTCTGCTTGAGTGCGTTTAAGTCACTAATAGTATATTATTTTAGGAATAAATTAATATTTGTTCTTCTATTATAAAAACGTTTTGAGAATCCAATTGTACTATTTAAAGTTTTATCATTTTATTGGTATAATAATCTATTTTATTAATCAAATTATTTATTAATTTTTTTCCTGTAATTATTCGTCTCATATTTTATTTTCGGTCTGTCTACTAATACATATTCATTTATTTTTTACTAATTTTTAAAATAGGTTTCACATTCCACTCCTATTTTATTATGAGTTAATACTCCATATAAAATGACGCACATTCCATTAACTTTTTTCTTTACATTTTTAATATTCGAAATGAGCCAAAGTGGGATAAGTATTATCAAATGGATGAAGTACCATATTTCTACTAAATTAATATTATAACAACTCAATTTGCGGACTCTTAGGATATCAAGATATCATGTTCTTCGGATTCTCAAATCGAAAATACTAGCTACACCATTGTGGACTACTCCTCTCTCTCCACTCTTTCTCCATCATCTTCTTTCATCAATTCATTCAATCTGTGTAAAATAAAGCATAAAAACACTGTAACCGAATCTACAAGGATGGCACCGGTAAAATTTATTGCTGCCTAAAAAAGTGAGATCAACTATGGCAATTTTTAATATTTTCCTAATCCCACAAAACAAAATAATGGTGACAAACGGTGAACTCTATTCCTAAGGTCATGACTCATAATCATACTCCTCTCTCTCCACTCTTTCTCCATCATCTTCTTTCATCAATTCCTTCTATCTCCATCATCTTCTTTCATCAATTCCTTCTATCGTGGGCGACGCGGATTATATCTCTTTATCCCTTTTCCTGCCAACCCACGTGTCCCACATCGACTTGGTAACGATCCTTGCTCACCTATATAAGTGTGGATAACCCTCCCCCTTATAAAGCCTTTTAGAGCATTAGCAGTGGGGCGTCCTAAGGGACGCCCTAAAGCCCGCCCTATGCACCGCCACGTCTGCATTTTATCCTCCTACCCTTCCACCTGCAGTAGGGCGGCCTATAAGTCGCCCTAAAGGCCGCCCTATAGGTTTCACTATTGTTTTGTTAATTAGTTTAAATGTTTTCAAATATGTCAATACAAAATAATTTAAAAATACCACGATTAATTAAAAACGGCAAATCCTACATTGATTTAAAAAAAGTGTTACATGAGTTAGAAATTAAAAAAAAGTTGACTACTCTACAAAAGTCCCAACTTGCGGCGCAACTCATCGATCATCTCCTGGAGGTATTCGGCTTTGGCCGGGTCATGACATTCCATGAGGGCGTTGTGCGTGTCCAACAACGTCCTCCGGTTGGCCGCCGCTGCCAACTCCGTGTAGGCACGTGCCGCCGGGGTCGGGGTCGGCGATGGGGGGCGGCCGCGGCTTGCGAGGAGGATGTCGCCTTCGCCTTTCCCTTGTTCTTCGCAGCCTTGACGCCAATGGGACGTCGGGAAGACACCGGTGTGCCGAAACTCTCCTCCTCCCCATACATCGTCTGGTTGAGGTCCACCGGATATGCACCGCTTTCGCTGCTTGTGTAAGCACCGGCTTCGGTGGTCCTCATCCTCTTTGGCGCAGCCGATGGCTGAATCCCGCCTTGTAACTTCTTCTTGTCCTTCAAGAGCGCCCAGATGTTGAAATGCTTGAAGTCGCTGTACATTGACTGGTATGACAACAACACTCTATCGCGCACATCGCTCAAGCTCTCGCCGCTTCCCTGCTCCCTCGAGCACTTCTAGTACTCCGCCGAGAACAGGTTGACTTGCTTCTTCACCTGATCCCAGTGCTTGCGGAGCTGCTCTCTATGGCGCTTGTACGCGCTATTCAAATTGATATCCAAGAGAGAAGAAGAAGAAGACATGATAGGAGGATTATTTTGTGTTGTATTTCATCAACCGAGCAATCCTCTTAATATAGAGGATTGCCTTAATTACATATGGTAAAGAATCCCCTAATTTTGGGTGCTATCAATTACACAATAATTACATGATTCTTTCCTTAGTTTACATGATTTGATTTCCTCATGATTTGTCTTCAATATTCTAACACTCCCTCTCAAGCTAAGTGACGACATCTCCGATACTTAGCTTGCCTATTACTTCTTCAAACACCTTCGGGTGAACAGCTTTGGTTAGGATATCTACCAGTTGATCTTCTGAGCGGACAAAGGGTAACTCAATAATTCCCTTCTCTATCTTCTCTTTGATGAAGTGTCGATCGATCTCCACAAGCTTCGTTCGGTCGTTTTGGACTGGATTTTTGGCGATGCTGATTGCAGCCTTGTTGTCACAGAACAGTTAACTCTTCTGAGTAGGTGGAAAGCCTATTTCTGTCAGGAGCCTCCGTATCCATAGAATCTCAATTATTCCACTTTTTGCCCCTCGAAATTCGGCCTCGGCACTAGAGAGTGCGACTACTTTCTGTTTTTTACTCCTCCATGTGACAAGATTGTCTCCTATGAACATGAAGTATCCGGCTGTTGATTTTTGATCGATTGGGTTGCTCGCCCAGTCAGCATCGGTGTAGCCTGAGACTTCCAATTGTCCTTCTCTTCTAAGCAAGACTCCGTAGCCAACTGTCCCCTTAAGATATCTCACTATCCTTATCACAATATTCATGTGCTCTTCTTTCGGCTTGTGCATGAATTGACTTACCACTCCAATAGCATATGCGATATCTGACCGTGTATGGGCTAGATAGATCAACTTTCCAACCAAGCGTTGGTAGCGTTTTCTGTCTGCTGATTTTGCTCCTTCCTCTATCTTCAAACCATGGTTCTGTACCATTGGCGTCTCTGCTGGCTTGGATTCTAGTAGCCCCGTCTCTGTTAGCAGATCGAGGACGTACTTCTTCTGTCGCAGAAATATCCCCCTTTTTGATCGTATAACCTTAATTCCCAGAAAGTACTTCAAGTCTCCTAGATCCTTCATCTCAAATTCTTGAGACAGATTTTCTCATAGCTTCTTGATTTCAGCTAAGTCATTTCCTGTGATTATCATATCATCCACATAGATTAGGAGACAAGTTATGTTTTTACCTTCCTTTTTGAGGAAAATGGTATGATCTGAGTTGCTTTGGTGATATCCATACTTCTGCATTGCCTGGCTGAACCTTCCAAACCATACTCTAGGTGACTGTTTCAGACCGTACAACGTCTTCTTTAGGCGACATACTTCTCTTGGGCCGAATTCATCAGAATAGCCAGGTGGGACCTCCATGTATACTTCTTCCTCCTTTTTCAGTTCCCCATGCAAGAACGCATTAGTGACGTCGAGTTGATGTAGATGCCAATTCTAATTTGCTGCACCAGACAATAGAATTCTTACTGTGCTCATTTTAGCCACCGGCGAGAAAGTTTCGTGCGTAGTCAATTCCATACGTCTGAGTGTAGCCTTTTGCGACCAGCCTTGCCTTGTTTCTCTCAATGGAACCATCGGCTCGTGTTTTTGTGGTGAAGATCCACCTGCATCCGACCGATCGTTTCCTTTCTGGTAGTACACATTTCTCCCATGTATGGTTCTTGAGAAGAGCATCCATTTCTTTATTCATGGCTTATCTCCAGTGTTTGTGCTTCATTGCTTCTTCCACTGAGTGTGGTATTTCATCCTCATATAGGGCAGTTTCAAACGCTCGTGCCATTTTAGTCATCTGGGCAGTCATAGAGTAGGCAATGGGATAGCGAGCTTTTCTTCCCTTCCAATCCGGGGAATATCTTTTTGGTGGCACTCCTCTATTGATCCGCAGTGGACGGACATTTTGGTCTGATGTGTTTGGCTCATCTTGGGTGGTCTCCACTCTGCGCTCAAGATCAGTCTCAATAACAGTTGATTCACTTGGATCAGAGTCTCTTACCTCAGGATTATCAGTCGAGGTGATTGCGAGCTCGTCACTAGGTTCAGCGGTCTCTGACGGTGTGTTTGAAGTCTGCTCTGCATTAAAGCTAACCTCCTATGTTGGACCCACATCGAGACCGGGACTTGGCGTAGGACTGCTTGGAAACAAACTTAGCGGGTCACTCATGGTTTCTGTTGGTCGATTTCCCTCTCCCTGACCGCTAAGTTGGTGATAGAAATATTCATTTGCTACGAAATCACAGTTCATTGTGATAAACATGCGTTTGGGTATGTGAATAAAGGTAGAACTTCCAAAGATTTTTGGTTCAAGAGTGAGTGGGAGAGGTATCTGTGTATGGTTAGATAGGACTTGTATGTGAGATTTCTTGTTGAGTCATTGAGTGGGTAGACGGTTTAGGGTGTAGACAGAGGTGGCCATGGCTTCGGGCCAAAAGGATTTTGGGACTTTAGATTCTATAAGGTGAGCTCTGGTCATTTCAATGAGTTTTCTATTCTTTTGTTCTGCTACCCCGTTTTGTTCTGGTGTGTGGGGGCAAGTGGTCTAGTGTACAAGGCCATATTTGGCAAAATATTGTTGCATTTGGGCATTGACATACTCCCCCCCATTATCAGATCTTAGGATTTGGATACTTTTTTTATATTGGGTTTGAACGAAAGTGTAGAATAAAACAAATTTATCAAAGACTTCTGACTTAGATTTCAAGAAATAAATCCATGTCATGCGTACAGGTGCTGGTCCCCACACATCAGAATGAATAAGGAAAAAAACTTGGTCCACACGGGTATTATTAGGCTTAAAAGTAAACCGATGACTCTTAGCCAAAAAACATGTATCACAATCCATACGAGTAATTTTATCAAAACTAGGGAACAAAACTTTAAGATAACCTAGTGATGGGTGTCCTAATCGACGGTGCCATAGCCAAGCCTGTCTGT